>NC_069503.1:235695712-235995712 GCF_027579735.1 Bombina bombina | reverse complement strand
ACTCCTCTAGAGCCTCAAACCAAAAAGCTGCTGCAGCAGTTACTGGAACAATGCACGCTATAGGTTGTAGAAGAAACCCATGATGAATAAATAATTTCTTTAGAAGACCCTCTAATTTTGTGTCCATAGGATCTTTAAAAGCACAATTGTCCTCAATAGGTATAGTTGTACGCTTAGCCAGGGTAGAAATAGCTCCCTCCACCTTAGGGACCGTCTGCCACGAATCCCGGATGGTATCAGATATGGGAAACATTTTCTTAAAAGTAGGAGGGGGAGAGAACGGAATGCCTGGTCTATCCCATTCCTTAGTAACAATGTCCCAAGTTCTTCTAGGGACTGGAAAAACATTAGTGTAAGTAGGGACCTCTAGATATTTATCCATTTTACATAATTTCTCTGGTGGGATGGCAATAGGGTCACAATCATCCAGAGTCGCTAAAAGCTCCCTGAGTAACAAGCGGAGGTGATCAAGCTTAAACTTAAAGGCCATCACATCTGAGTCTGTTAGAGGGAACATCTTTCCTGAGTCAGAAAGCTCTCCCTCAGACAGCAATTCCCCCACCCCCAACTCAGAACACTGTGAGGGTACATCGGAGATGGCCAATAAAGCATCAGAGGGCTCAGCATTTACTCTAATACCTGACCTGCTGCGCTTACCCTGTAAACCTGGCAGTTTAGATAATACCTCTGTAAGGGCAGTAGACATAACTGCAGCCATATCTTGCAGGATGAAAGAATTAGACGCGCTGGAAGTACTAGGCGTCGCTTGGGCGGGCGTTAAAGTTTGTGACACTTGGGGAGAATTAGATGGCATAACCTTATTCTCTTCTGACTGATAATCATCCTGAGACATACTTTTATCAGCTAAAATATGTTCTTTGCAATGTAAGGCCCTTTCAGTACATGAGGGACACATTTTAAGTGGGGGTTCCACAATGGCTTCTAAACACATGGAACATTGGCTTTCCTCAATGTCAGACATGTTAAAACAGGCTAGTAATGACCACAAACAGGCTAGTAATGACCACAAATAGGCTTGAAAACACTTTATTTAGTGAAAATAAATTATCTGAAAAAACGGTAGTGCGCCTTTAAGAGAAAAAAAAGCATACAATTTTCCAAAACTGCTTTAAAATGATAAAATTATCTCAATTTTATTATATATGTATCCCAACTTGCCAGCTAAGATTGCACCACAAGAAAAGGACTACTTAACCCTTATGTACAAAAAACATTATACAAAAAAATGTTATGATTAACAAAAAAAAAACAACCTGCACCTCAGGGGTCTGCAAAATCAGTTTAACTCTTCGATCAGGCCCAAACTTTCCTGAGAGGCCCACCGGAGCAGGAGCTTGCTGCTTGCATGGGGAATACAACTGCGCAACTGAGGCTCAAAAATAGGCCCCGCCCATCTACCTCGATGTCTCACAGCCTTGCAAAAGAACCGCTACAAAGCGATCTAAAAACCTAGCCATGTGGGTTCATATACCCAGGTCTAACAGAAGCCATGTGCACCCTCCATTGCCAATATAAATAAAAATGTTTGTCACAAAAAAACGTTAATCTACCTCCAAACATAGAATCGTTTGTCCACAAACATTATGTCATCAGTGTCAACCATTTTTTATAGCCCAACATACAGGTCCAGTAATACCCTTCTCTTTCACATTAGGATTACTGCTTACCCCTTCCCTCATGTGGATAATGTCAGCCAATTCTGAAATAACACAGTCTCTCCAGAAAAAAATGACTGAACATACCTCACTGCTTGTAGCATGAAAAACGTTCCTCACACTGAAGTTTCTTAAGTACTCCTCAACCATTCTGTGGGAACTACTCTGGATCTTAGTGACAACTGCTAAGATCATCAGTCTCCAGGCAGAAATCTTCATCCATCTGCTGCCTGGGAAAAAATAGCACTCACCGGTTCAATTTAAAATAAAAAAAGTCTTTCTTGAAGAAAATAAAAACTAACATTTTATCACCTCTTTCCCTTTACCCTTCCTATTACTTAGTGTAGGCAAAGAGAATGACTGGGGGGTGGAGTCAAGGGAGGAGCTATATAGACAGCTCTGCTGTGGTGCTCTTTGCCACTTCCTGTTAGCAGGAGGATAATATCCCACAAGTAAAGGATGAATCTGTGGACTCGTCGTATCTAGTAGAAGAAAGTTAATTTATTTCACTAATGCAACTTAAAGGAGAAACTAATATAGGAGATAGACTCATTACACGCAAAGCAAGATAGTTCAAGCAGTGATTTGTCATAATTGTGATGATTATGGCCTACAGCTCATGAAAACCCCAAATCCACAATCTCAGAAAATTAGAATATTTACATGCAATCAATAAAACAAGGATTGTACATACCTGAAGAACAATATCGGACCTCTGAAAAGTATAAGCATGCATACTGTATGTACTCAGTACTTGGTTTGGGCCCCTTTTGCAGCAATTACTTCCTCAATGCGGCGTGGCATGGAAGCTATCAGCCTGTGGCACTGCTGAGGTGTTATGGAAGTCCAGGATACTTAAATAGCGGCCTTCAGCTCTTCTGCATTGTTCGGTCTCATGTCTCATCTTTCTCTTGGCAATGCCCCATAGATTCTCTATGGGGTTCAGGTCAGGTGAGTTTGCTGGCCAATCAAGTACAGTAATCCCACGGTCATTGAATCAGGTTTTGGTGCTTTTGGCAGTGTGGGCAGGTGCCAAGTCCTGCTGGAAAATGAAGTCAGCATCCCCATAGAGCTCGTCTGCGGAAGCATGAAGTGCTCCAAAATCTCCTGGTAGACGGCTGCGTTGACCCTGGACTTAATGAAGCACAGTGGACCAACACCAGTAGATGACATGGCTCCCCAAATCAACACAGACTGTGGAAACTTCACACTGGACTTCAAACATCTTGCGGAGTGTGCCTCTCCATTCTTCCTCCATACTCTGGGTCCTTGGTTTCCATATGAGATGCAAAATTTGCACAATATTCTAATTCTCCGAGATTGTAGATTTGGGGTTTTCATGAGCTGTAAGCCATAATCATCACAATTATGACAAATCACGGCTTGAACTATCTTGCTTTGCATGTAATGAGTCTCTCTCATGTATTAGTTTCACCTTTTAAGTTGCATTAGTGAAATAAATGAACTTTTGCACGATATTCTAATTTCTTTCATGTAATTGGCAAGAGTCCATGAGCTAGTGACGTATGGGATATACAATCCTACCAGGAGGGGCAAAGTTTCCCAAATCTCAAAATGCCTATAAATACACCCCTCACCACACCCACAATTCAGTTTTACAAACTTTGCCTCCTATGGAGGTGGTGAAGTAAGTTTGTGCTAAGATTTCTACGTTGTCATGCGCTTCTCAGCATTTTGAAGCCCGATTCCTCTCAGAGTACAGCGAATGTCAGAGGGACGGTGAGAGTATTACCTATTGAATGCAATGATTTTCCTAACGGGGGTCTTTTTCATAGGTTCTCTGTCGTAGAGATTCATCTCATACCTCCCTTTTTCAGATCGACTATATACTCTCATATACCATTACCTCTACTAATAACTGTTTCAGTACTGGTTTGGCTATCTGCTATATGTGGATGGGTGTCTTTTTGGTAAGTATGTTTTTATTACTTAAGACACCTCAGCTATGGTTTGGCACTTTATGCATTTATATAAAGTTCTAAATATATGTATTGTACTTATATTTGCCATGAGTCAGGTTCATGTATTTCCTTTTGCAGACTGTCAGTTTCATATTTGGGGAAAGTTAATATTAAGAAATATTTTTCTTACCTGGGGTTTAGTCTTTTTTTTTTTTTCAATTGACTACTTTGTTTCAAATTGCGGGCTGACTTAGACTTGCGGGTGCGCCAAATGCTACACTTATTTGCGTCATTCTTGGCGCGAGAATTTTTTGGCGCGAAAGGCACGTCCGTTGATGCAAGTTCGTCATTTCCAGAGTCGTAAATGATGCAGAGGTTCACACAGGGTTGCGTCGTTAGTGACGCAAGTGTGTCATTTCTGGACATGGTTGACGCCAAAAAAATTTCAGTTACAATGTGCGTCATACTTGCCGCTAAATTCTTTTCATTATTTATTTGCCCCATTGCTTTTGCCTCTTGCCTTTTTCTATGTCAGAGGGCTATGCTATTTGCATTTTTTTCCCATTCCTGAAACTGTCATATAAGGAATTTGACAATTTTGCTTTATATGTTGTTTTTTATTTTACATTTTGCAAGATGTCTCAATCTGATCCTGCCTCAGAAGTATCTGTTGGAACTTTGCTGCCTGATGTCGGTTCTACTAAAGCTAAGTGCATTATATTTCCGAATCTCATTGTATGATAAACTTTTTACATGCAGATATTGTATCCATCGGTTAATAGTACATTTCCTGTTGTTATTCCTTCAACTTTTAATGTACATGTTATACCTATGAAATTTAAAGAATTTGTTTCAGATTCTATTCAGAAGGCTTTGTCTGCTATTCTGCCTTCTAATTAATATAAAGGTCTTTTAAAACTTCTCATAAGGTTGATGAAATTTCAAATGACCGATAATATAATGAATTATCCTCTTCTGATGAGGATCTATCTGATTCAGAAGATCTTTCCTCAGATATTGACACTAACAAATCTATTTATTTATTTAAAATGAAGTATTTTCATTCTTTGTTAAAGAAGTGTTAATTTTTTTGGATATCATCCTCTTGATATTAGAACTAGTAAATTCTGTTTTTAAACCTCCTGTGGTTGCTCCAGAGGTTTTTTTCCGTTCCTGATGCTATTTCTCTTATGATTTCTAAGGAATGGAATTAGCCGGGTACTTATTTTATTCCTTCTTCAAGGTTTAAAAAAAAAAAAATTGTATCTTTTTACCAGCAATTTCTATAGAGTTTTGGGAAAAGATCCTCAACTTGTTGGGGCTATTTCTACTCTTGCTGAATGTACCTCTATTCCTATGGAAGAAAGTACTTTAGTTCTTTTAGATAGGAGACTTGAATCTTATCTAAGGAAAACTTATTTATATTCAGGTCGTCTCAGGCCTGCATTTTCTTTGGCTGATGTTGCAGCTGCATCAACTTTTTTGATGGAGATTTAGCGCAACAAGAATTGGATTCCGATTTATCTAGTATTGTTCGCTTTCTGCAACATACTAATCAGTTCTGATGCCATTTTTTTATATCATCAAGATTGATGTTAGATCTATGTCTATAGCTATTTTTAGCTACAAGAGTTTGAGGCTTAAATCTTGGAATGCTACTATGACTTTTTAAGTCTAGATTGCTATCTCTTCTTTCCAAGGTAATAAGAGACCTAAGGGTAAATATTAAGCTTCTAAATTGTTTTCGTTCTTTTTTTCAAATAAGGAACAAAAACCTAATCCTTCCCTATGGAATCTGTTTCCAATTGGAAACCTTCTTTAAATAGAATTAATCAAACCCATTTAAGAAACCAAAAAGCCAGCCCCTAAGTCCGCATGAAGGTGCAACTCTCATTCCAGCTCAGCTGGTAGGGGGCAGTTTAAGTTTTTTTTCAAGAATGTTTTGGATAATTCAGTCCAAATCAATGGTTTCAGAGTATTGTCTCTCAGGGGTTTCGAATAGGATTCTGAATAAATCCTCCTGTGAGAAGATGTTTTTCTCTCACGTATCCCAGTAAATCTAGTTAAAGCTCAGGCTTTCCTGAAGTGTGTTTCAGACCTGGAGTTTCAGGGGTAGTCATGCCAGTTCCTTTTCAGGGACAAGGTCTGGGGTTTTTATTCAAATCTATTCATTGTCTCAAAGAAGGAAATTTCATTCAGACCAATTCTGGATCTGAAAATTTTGAATCGTTATGTAAGAGTACCAATTTTCAAATGGTGACTTTAAGGACTGTTCTGCCTTTTATTCAGCAAGGACATTTTAGGTCCATAATGGATTGCAGGATGTATACCTTCATATTCCGTTTCATTCAGATCATTATCAGTTCCTGAGATTCTATTTTCTAGACAGGCGTTACCAATTCGTTGCTTTTTCATTTTTGGATTAGCAACCGCTCAAAGAATCTTTTTTAAAGGTTTTTGGTGCCCTGCTTTATGGATAACCAGAGAGCAGGGTATTGCGGCGTTTCCTAATTTGGACGATATTTTGGTACTAGCTCAGTCCTCCGTTCTGCAGAATCTCACACAAATCAACTAGTGTTGTTTCTTCGGAAACATGGTTGGAGGATCAATTTACCAAAAAGTTTCTTCAGACAAGGGTCACGTTTTTAGGTTTCCAGATAGATTCAGGATGGTTTGGATAAGGTTTTGTCTGCAAGTTCCTTGAAGGGACAAATCTCTGATCTGCATAATGTCATAACAATAGCAAATGCCTCCCAATACTTGTATTATCAAATAACATCTATTCTAATGATATCCTTTGTTGAAGAATATAAATATATTTTTTATTATAATCATATGAATCTTGTCCTTTATTAATATAATATTTTAGTTCTACTATATTAAAGTGCATACAAAATAAAAAATTGGTTGGTCCTTTAAGAATCAGAAACTGCTTTTTCCTCTCCGCCACCTCAAAGGTGGCATCAATCACCCAGACACTCTCTTGTTTGGGGTGATTGACATGCCCTGCTATAGGGCAATTGGTGGGGCCGGAGCAGAGGGTGGCATTGCACAAGAAACCTCTTGTGCAATATTAAATTTCACTGTGCAATGCAAGTGGTGATTGCAGGCGGAGAGGTTCACTACTTGCGAACCTGTCCATCAATGAGGACGGTACATTTTGCCCAGTGTTATTTATTACGAGAACTACACAGACACAAAAAGTAAAGTAAATTTTGGATTCTGTGTGGCAGCTTCTGATGTTTTTGAGGAATACATTTATTTTCAAAAAGTCCATGATCTACAAGAAAAAAAATACAAGCTTAAAAAACATAAATTATGCTTACCAGATAATTTCCTTTCCTTCTGTATGAAGAGAGTCCACGGCTTCATTCCTTACTTGTGGGAATACAGAACCTGGCCACCAAGAGGAGGCAAAGACACCCCCGCCAAAGGCTTAAAGGCTTAAATACCTCCACCACTTCCCTCATCCCCCAGTCATTCTGCCGAGGGAACAAGGAACAGTAGGAGAAATATAGGGTATAAATGGTGCCAGAAGAACAAAACAAAATTTAAGTCCGCCCAACGGAGAATTCTGACGGCTGTGGACTCTCCTCATACAGAAGGAAAGGAAATTATCTTGCAAGCATAATTTAGGTTTTCCTTCTTAATGAGGAGTCCACGGCTTCATTCCTTACTTGTGGGAAAAATATACCCAAGCTCTAGAGGACACTGAATGAAAAAACGGGAGGGTAAAAAGAGAGGCGGACCCTGTTCTGAGGGCACCACAGCCTGCAAAACCCTTTCTCCCAAATGCTGCTTCTGCCAAAGCAAAAAATGTTAAAAATGTAAAATCTTGAAAAACATAATTTATGTAAGAACTTACCTGATAAATTCATTTCTTTCATATTAGCAAGAGTCCATGAGCTAGTGACGTATGGGATATACATTCCTACCAGGAGGGGCAAAGTTTCCCAAACCTTAAAATGCCTATAAATACACCCCTCACCACACCCACAATTCAGTTTAACGAATAGCCAAGAAGTGGGGTGATAAGAAAAAAGTGCGAAAGCATATAAAATAAGGAATTGGAATAATTGTGCTTTATACAAAAAAATCAAAACCACCACAAAAAAAGGGCGGGCCTCATGGACTCTTGCTAATATGAAAGAAATGAATTTATCAGGTAAGTTCTTACCTAAATTATGTTTTCTTTCATGTAATTAGCAAGAGTCCATGAGCTAGTGAAGTATGGGATAATGATTACCCAAGATGTGGATCTTTCCACACAAGAGTCACTAGAGAGGGAGGGATAAAATAAAGACAGCCAATTCCTGCTGAAAATAATCCACACCCAGAATAAAATTATAATGAAAAAACATAAGCAGAAGATTCAAACTGAAACCACTGCCTGAAGTACGTTTCTACCAAAAACTGCTTCAGAAGAAGAAAACACATCAAAATGGTAGAATTTAGTAAAAGTATGCAAAGAGGACCAAGTTGCTGTTTTGCAAATCTGATCAACCGAAGCTTCATTCTTAAACGCCCAGGAAGTAGAAACTGACCTAGTAGAATGAGCTGTAATCCTTTGAGGCGGAGTGTTACCCGACTCAACATAGGCATGATGAAATAAAGATTTCAACCAAGATGCCAAAGAAATGGCAGAAGCTTTCTGGTCTTTTCTAGAACCGGAAAAGATGACAAATAGACTAGAAGTCTTTCGGAAAGACTTAGTAGCTTCAACATAATATTACAAAGCTCTAACAGCATCCAAAGAATGCAATGATTTCTCCTTAGAATTCATAGGATTAGGACATAATGAAGGAACCACAATTTCTCTTCTAATGTTGTAAGAATTCACAACCTTAGGTAAAAAATTCAAAAGAAGTTCGCAGCACCGCCTTATCCTGATGCAAAATCAGAAAAGGAGACTCACAAAAAAGAGTAGATAATTCAGAGACTCTTCTGGCAGAAGAGATGGCCAAAAGAAACAAAACTTTCCAAGAAAGTAATATAACGACCAAAGAATGCATGGGTTCAAAAGGAGGAGCTTGAAGAGCCCCCAGAACCAAATTCAAACTCCAAGGAGGAGAAATTGACTCAATGACAAGTTTTATACGAACCAAAGGTTGTACAAAACAATGAATATCAGGAAGATTAGCAATCCTACTGTGAAAAAGAACAGAAAGAGCAGAGATTTGTCTTTCAAGAAACTTGCGGACAAACCTTTATCTAAACCATCCTGAAGAAATATAAGTCTTCCAGACTCTATAATATATCTCTCTAGATACAGATTTACGAGCCTGTCACATAGTATCAATCACAGAGTCAGAGAAACCTCTTTGACCAAGAATCAAGCGTTCAAACTCCACACCTTAAAATTAAGGTTTTGAGATCCTGATGGAAAAAAGAACCTTGAGACAGAAAGACTGGTCTTAACGGAAGAGTCCACAGCTGGCAAGAGGCCATCCGGACAAGATCCGCATACCAAAACCTGTGAGGCCATGCTGGAGCTACCAGCAGGACAAACGAGCATTCCTTTAGAATATTGGAGAATACCCTTGGAAGAAGAACTAGAGGCGGAAAGATATAGGCAGGATGACACTTGTAAGGAAGAGATAATGTATCCACTGCCTCCGCCTGAGGATCCCGGGATCCGGACAGATACCAGGGAAGTTTCTTGTTTAGATGAGAAGCCATCAGATCTATTTCTGGGAGTTCCCACATTTGAACAATCTGAGGAAATACCTCTGGGTGAAGACCATTCGCCCAGGTGCAACGTTTGGCGACTGAGATAATCCGCTTTCCAATTGTCCATACCTGGGATATGAACTGCAGAGATTAGACAGGAGCTGGATTCCGCCCAAACCAAAATTCGAGATACTTCTTTCATAGCCAGAGGACTGTGAGTCCCTCCTTGATGATTGATGTATGCCACAGTTGTGACATTGTCTATCTGAAAACAAATGAACAACTCTCTCTTCAGAAGAGGCCAAGACTGAAGAGCTCTGAAAATTGCACGGAGTTCCAAAATATTGATCGGAAATCTCACCTCCTGAGATTCCCAAACCCCTTGTGCCGTCAGATACCCCCACACAGCTCCCCAACCTGTAAGACTTGCATCTGTTGAGATTATAGTCCAGGTCGGAAGAACAAAGAAGCCCCCTGAACTAAACGATGGTGATCTGTCCACCATGTCAGAGAGTGTCGTATAATCGGTTTAAAGATATTAATTGAGATATCTTTGAGTAATCCCTGCACCATTGGTTCAGCATACAGAGCTGAAGACGTCGCATGTGAAAACGAGCAAAGGAGATCGCATCTGATGCGGCAGTCCTAAGACCTAAAATTTCCATGCATAAGGCTACCAAAGGGAATGATCGTGACTGAAGGTTTTGACAAGCTGATATCAATGTTAAACTTCTCTTGTCTGACAAGGACAGAGTCATAGACACTGAATCTATCTAGAAACCTAAAAAGGTTACCCTTGTCTGAGGAATCAATGAACTGATTGGTAAATTGATCCTCCAACCATGAACTTGAAGAAACAACACAAGTCGATTCGTATGAGATTCTTCGAAAATGAGAAGACTGAGCAAGTACCCAGATATCGTCCAATAAGGAAATACCAAAACCCTGTTCTCTGATTACAGACAGAAGGGCACCGAGAACCTTTGAAAAAAATTCTTGGAACTGAGGCTAGGCCAAACGGTAGAGCCACAAAACTGGTAATGCTTGTCTAAAAAGAGAATCTCAGACACTAAAAGTGATCTGGATGAATCGGAATATGCAGATACACATCCTGTAAATCTATTGTAGACATATAATGCCCTTGCTAAACAAAAGGCAGGATAGTCCTACAGTAACCATCTTGAATGTTGGTATCCTTACATAACGATTCAATATTGATAGATCCGGAACTGGTCTGAAGGAATTGACCTTCTTTGGTACAATGAAGAGATAAAATAAAACCCCAGCCCCTGTTCCAGAACTGGAACTGGCATAATTACTCCAGCCAACTCTAGATCTGAAACACATTTCAGAAATGCTGAGCCTTTGCTGTGTTAACTGGGACACGGGAAAGAAAAAAATCTCTTAGCAGGAGGCCTTAACTGAAGCCAATTCTGTACCTTTCTGAAACAATGTTCTGAAACCAGAAATTGAGAACGGAATTGATCCAAATTTCTTTGAAGAAAACGTAATCTGCCCCATACCAGCTGAGCTGGAATAAGGTCCGCACCTTCATGGGTACTTAGGAGCTGGCTATAGGTTTTCTATAAGGCTTGGATATATTCCAAACTGGAAATAATTTCCACACTGATACCGCTCCTGAGGATGAAGGATCAGGCTTTTGTTCCTTATTGTGAGGAAAGGCACGAAAATGATTATTAGACCTAAATTTACCTTAGATTTTTTATCCTTTGGTAAAAAAGTTCCCTTCCTTCCAGAAACAGTTGAGATAATAATTTATTACCCTGGAAAGAAAGGGAAAGCAAAGTTGACTTAGAAGACATATCAGCATTCCAAGTTTAATCCATAAAGCTTTTCTAGCTAAAATAGCTAGAGACATATACCTGACATCAACTCTAATGATATCAAAAGATGGTATCACCAATAAAATTATTAGCATGTTATAGAATAATAATAATGCTATAAAATTATGATCTGTTACTTGTTGCGCTAAAGCTTCTAACCAAAAAGTTGAAGCTGCAGCAACATCCGCTAAAAATATAGCAGGTCTAAGAAGGTTACCTGAACATAAGTAAGCTTTTCTTAGAAAGGATTCAATTTTCCTATCTAAAGGATCCTTAAATTAAGTACTATCTGCCGTAGGAATAGTAGCACATATAGCAGGAGTAGAGACAACCCCATAACCTTAGGGATTTTGTCCCAAAAAACTCTAATCTGTCAGATGGCACAGGATATAATTGCTTAAACGTTTAGAAGGAGTAAAAGAATTACCCAAATTATTCCATTCCCTGGAAATTACTTCAGAAATAGCATCAGGGAGATTAAACACTTCTGGAATAACTACAGGAGATTTAAAAACCTTTTTTAAACGTTTAGATTTAGTATCAAGAGGACCAGAATCCTCTATTTCTAATGCAATTAATACTTCTTTAAATAAAGAACGAAAAAATTCCATCTTGAACAAATACAAAGATTTATCAGCATCAACCTCTGAGACAGAAACCTCTGAACCAGAAGAACCATTATCAGTATCAGAATGATGATGTTCATTTAAAAATTCATCTGAAAAAAGAGAAGTTTTAAAAGACTTTTATGTAAACTAGAAGGAGAAATAACAGACATAGCCTTCTTAATGGATTTAAAAATAAAATCTCTTATGTTTATCAGGAACACTCTGAAAATTAGATGTTGACGGAACAGCAACAGGTAATGTAACAGTACTAAAGGAAATTTATCTGCATTAATATGTTTGTCATGACATGCAATACAAACAACAGCTGGAGAAACAGATACCAAAAATTATAGCAGATACACTTAGCTTGGTAGCTCCAGCACTAGACCGCGATTTTCCTGTAGTATCTTCTGACTCAGATGCAACGTGAGACATCTTGCAATATGTAAGAGAAAAAACAACATATAAAGCAAAATTGATCAAATTCCTTAAATGACAGTTTCAGGAATGGGAAAAAATGCCAAAGAACAAGCTTCTAGCAACCAGAAGCAATGAAAAATGAGACTTAAATAATGTGGAGACAAAAGCGACGCCCTTATTTTTTAGCGCCAAATAAGACGCCCACATTATTTGGCGCCTAAATGCTTTTGGCGCCAAAAATGACGCCACATCCGGAACGCCGACATTTTTGGCGCAAAATAACGTCAAAAAATGACGCAACTTCCGGCGACATGTATGACGCCGGAAACGGAAAATAATTTTTGCGCCAAAAAAGTCCGCGCCAAGAATGACGCAATAAAATGAAGCATTTTCAGCCCCCGCGAGCCTAACAGCCCACAGGGAAAAAAGAGTCAAATTTTTGAAGGTAAGAAAAAATGATTAATTCAAATGCATTATCCCAAATATGAAACTGACTGTCTGAAAAATAAGGAAAGTTGAACATTCTGAGTCAAGGCAAATAAATGTTTGAATACATATATTTAGAACTTTATAAACAAAGTGCCCAACCATAGCTTAGAGTGTCACAAAAAATAAGATTTACTTACCCCAGGACACTCATCTACATGTTTGTAGAAAGCCAAACCAGTACTGAAACGAGAATCAGCAGAGGTAATGGTATATATAAGAGTATATCGTCGATCTGAAAAGGGAGGTAAGAGATGAATCTCTACGACCGATAACAGAGAACCTATGAAATAGACCCCGTAGAAGGAGATCACTGCATTCAAATAGGCAATACTCTCCTCACATCCCTCTGACATTCACTGCACGCTGAGAGGAAAACCGGGCTCCAACTTGCTGCGGAGCGCATATCAACGTAGAATCTAGCACAAACTTACTTCACCACCTCCATCGGAGGCAAAGTTTGTAAAACTGAATTGTGGGTGTGGTGAGGGGTGTATTTATAGGCATTTTAAGGTTTGGGAAACTTTGCCCCTCCTGGTAGGAATGTATATCCCATACGTCACTAGCTCATGGACTCTTGCTAATTACATGAAAGAAAAGTATGTAAAGAAGACCAGGCAGTCGCTCTACAATCTAATTCATTGAGGCCTTATTCTCAAAAGACCCAAGAGGAAACCACAGCTCCAGTTGAATGAGCCTTCATCCTCTGAGGAGGCTTGTGTCCCGCTAAACTCATAAGTTAAGCGAGTAATGCTACTCAACCAGAAAAACAAAGAAGTGGACGAGGCTTCCTGCGCCTTACGCTTCCCAGAATAGACACAAACAAGGAAAAAGTCTGATGAAACACCATTGTAGGCTGAAGATAGAACTTCAAGGCCCGAACCACATCCAAGTTATGAAATAATCTCTCCTTTGAAGAGAAGGATTAGGATACAAGGAAGGAACCACAATCTCCTGATTGATGTTGTGATCTGAAACAACCATAGGAAGAAAACCTAACTCAGTACGAAGAACAGCCTTAGCCGAATGAAAAACTAGGTAAGGGAACTCACAATGCAAGGCTCTCAGAAACTCTGCGCGCCAAAGCAATAGTGAGTAGAAAAAGAACCTTCCAAGACAGAAAATTTTAATGTCAACACCATGCATAAGCCCAAATGGAGCCTTCTGCAAAACTTAAAACAAGATGTAAACTCCAAGAGGAGCACTAGATCTAAAGTGTGAGCCTCTCGAGCAGTAAAACAGATAGGGCCGAAATCTGTCCCCTAAGGGAGCCAACCGAAAAGGCCCTTCTCCAGAGCATCCCGGAGAAAGGAAGGATTATGGAAAACCTGGCTTTATGCCAGGGGAATCCCCGCTCTTCATACCAGAAAAGAAGGTCAAGCACCCCTTATGATGGATGCAACGATACAAAGGCTTATGAGCTAAAAACATAATTTATGTAAGAACTTACCTGATAAATTAATTTCTTTCATATTAGCAAGAGTCCATGAGCTAGTGACGTATGGGATATACATTCCTACCAGGAGGGGCAAAGTTTCCCAAACCTCAAAATGCCTATAAATACACCCCTCACCACACCCACAATTCAGTTTAACGAATAGCCAAGAAGTGGGGTGATAAGAAAGGAGCGAAAGCATCAAATAAGGAATTGGAATAATTGTGCTTTATACAAAAAAATCATAACCACCACAAAAAGGGTGGGCCTCATGGACTCTTGCTAATATGAAAGAAATGAATTTATCAGGTAAGTTCTTACATAAATTATGTTTTCTTTCATGTAATTAGCAAGAGTCCATGAGCTAGTGACGTATGGGATAATAAATACCCAAGATGTGGAACTTCCACGCAAGAGTCACTAGAGAGGGAGGGATAAAATAAAGACAGCCAATTCCGCTGAAAAATTATAAGCAGAATCAAACTGAAACAGCTGCCTGAAGTACCATTCTACCAAAACTGCTTCTAAAGAAGAGAAAATATAAAAATGGTAGAACATAGTAAAAGTATGCAAAGAAGACCAAGTCATTGCTTTGCAAATCTGATCAACAGAAGCTTCATTCTTAAAAAGCCCAGGAAGTAGAAACTTACCTATTAGAATGAGCCGTAATCCTCTGAGACGGGAATCCACCCGACTCCAAATAAGCATGATGAATCAAAAGTTTAAGCAAGATGCCAAATAAATGGCAGAAGCCTTTTGACCTTCCTAAAACCAGAAAAGATAACAAATAGACTAGAAGTCTATCTGAAATCTGAATAGCTACAACATAAAATTTCAAAAACTCTTACCATATCCAAAGAAAGTAAGAATCTCACCAAAGAAGTCTTAGGAAAACAAAAAGTCCTCCCTAATGTTGTTAGAATTTACAACTTTAGGTAAGAATTGAAATGAGGACAGCGAAAACCACCTTATCCTGATGAAAAAAATCAGAAAAAAGAGATTCACAAGAAAGAACAGATAATTCAAAAACTGTTCTAGCTGAAGAGATGTCCAAAAAGAACAATACTTTCCATGAAAGCAATTGTCCAGAGCAAACATATGCTCAAATAGAAGAGCCTGAAAAGCCTTCAGAACCAAATTAAGACTCCAAGGAGGAGAAATTGGCTTAATGACAGGTTTGATACGAATCAAAACCAAATATGATGAATATCAGGAAGTAACACTGCCTTATCCTGATGAAAAATCAGAAAAGGATATTCACAAAAAAGAGCAGATAACTCAAAAACTCTTCTAGCAGAAGAAATAACCAAAGGAACAATACTTTCCAAGAAAGTAATTTAATGTACAGAAAATGCATAGTTTCAAACAGAGGAACCTGTAAAGCCCTCAGCACCAAATTGAAACTCCAAAGAGGAGAAATTGAATTAATGACAGGCTTGATACGGACCAAAGCCTGTACAAAACAATGAATATCAGGATGATTAGCAATCTTTCTGTGAAAAAAGAACAGAAAGAGTAGAGATTTGTCCTATCAAAGAACTGAAGACAAAACCTTATCCAAACCAACCTGAAAAAATTATAAAATTCTATGAATTTTAAAAGAATGCCAAGAAAAGTAGGTCTTCCAGACTCGATAATAAATCTTTCTAGAGACAGATTTACGAGCCTAAAATATAGTATTAATCAATGAGTCAGAGAACCTCTATGACTAAAAATCAATCGTTCAATCTCCATCCCTTCAAATTTAATGATTTGAGAT
The DNA here is from genome assembly GCF_027579735.1 of Bombina bombina. Lineage (NCBI taxonomy): Eukaryota > Metazoa > Chordata > Amphibia > Anura > Bombinatoridae > Bombina > Bombina bombina. Next base: position 235,979,892 of record NC_069503.1, on the reverse strand, counting down.
CCTGATGGAAAAAATGGGCCTTGAGAAAGAAGGTCTGGTTTAAACGTAAGTATCCAAGGTTGGCAACTGGCCATCTGAATGAGATCCGCATACCAAAACCTGAGAGGCCATGCTGGAGCCACCAGCAGAACAAACAAATACTCCATTAGAATTTTGGAAATCACTTTGGAAGAAGAAACTAGGGGCGGAAAGAAATAGGCAAAAAGATAATTCCAAAGAAATGTCAATGCATACACTACTTCCGCCTGAGGATCCCCGGACCTGAATAGGCCCCTGGGAAGTTCTTTATTCAGATGAGATGCCAACAGATCTATTTCTAGAAATGCTCACATCTGAAAATTGAAAAACATATCTGGGTATGAGAGACCATTCTCCCGGATGTAAAGCTTGATTAACAGAGATAATCCGTTTCCCGAATATCTATACCTGGGGAAAAAAAACACAGAAATGAGATAGGAGCTGGATTTAGCCCAAGCTAATATCCGAGACATTTCTGTCACAGCCTAAGGACTGATAGTCCCACCCTGATGATTGACATATACCATAGTAGTGATATTGTCTGAAAACCAAAAAAAGTCTCTTCTTCAAAAAGAAACTAACTGAAAAACTCTGAGAATGCACGGAGTTCTAAAATATCAAATGGTAATCTCGCCTCCTGAGATTTCCAAATCCTTTGTGCTGACAGAGATCCTCAGACAGCCTCCCAACCAAAAAGACTCACATCTGTAAAGATCATGGCCCAGGTTGAAAGAAACGAAGAGACCTGTAGAACTAAATGATGGTGATTTTAACCACCAAATCAAGATAGATAAATATTAGGATTCGAAGATTTAAAATGTGGAATCCTAGAATCCCTGCACCATAATTCAGCATAAAAAACTGGAAAAGGTTATTTCTATTGAAAATGAGCAAAGGGAATTGAATCCAATGCTGTGGCCATAAGACCTAAAACTCCTATGCATATGTAGCAATTGAAGGAAATAATAGAGACTATAGGTACCGACAGACGGAACCCAATAAAATTGTCCCTTGTCTGATAGAGACAAAGACAGGAACACAAACTATCTGGAAACCTAAAAAAGGTGACCCTTGTGTGAGGAATCAAGAGCTTTTGAAAAAAAGATCCTCTAACTATGTCCTGAAAGAACAAAGTTGAATCATATGAGATTCCACAGCCTCAGAAAATAATCTGAATGAAAACAGAAAATGAAGATATGCATTTATTGTATCTAATGAAAACAAATAATGCCATCACTGATCAACAAAAGGCAGAATAGACCATATAGATACCAATCTAAAAGATGATACATTTATATAAGAAAACATTTTTATTTTTTTTTATCTTTGGAACAATGAATAGGTTTGAATAAAACCCCAAAACCCAGTTCCTAAAAATGGAACTGGAAGAAATACCCCAGAAGATTCCAGGTCTGAGCAGCACTTGAGCCCCAACGGGTGATCAGCCGCTCTTCAACATTATCCCAAAATATATAGGATCGAAACACACTGAAAGTGTTAGCCTTACTGGAATAGCTGGAATATCAAAGAGAAAAAAGACTTCTCACAGGCGGTTTTACTCTGAACTTTATTCAAAGAAATTTGCAAAACAACAAAATTTCAAAAAAAAAATCTTAACCTGCCCCTTACCAGCAAAGCTGGAATACGGCACATATATTGCAAAATTAGGGAGCTGATTTTGAAAAAAATTCCAATTAAAAACATGTTACTTGGGAATTTGTTCCTTAATAAAAACAACCAAACTAATGAGCTTAAAGATTAGTTTTGGAACTCAATCTTGAAGGCCAGAGTAACAGTTAAGAATTGAATCCAATTATAAACCAAATAACTCATTATCTTACAAAGAAATATGGATTTTTTAGAAATCACAAAATTCTTCTAGCTAAAACAGACATAGAATAAACCTCATTTGCAAAATTATTCAATAAAATGAAGACACAAATGAAAAAATATTAGCATGATAACCCAGTTAAAGGACCAGTCAACACACTGGACTTGCATAATCAACAAATGCAAAACAGCAAGACAAATACAACAGCACCTAGTCTAGTAGATTTTGTCCTTAATAATGCTAAAATAAATCATAATCTGATACTTGATTTTTAAAGTAAATAGAAAAAAATGAAGTAATTGCAACATCATTCAAATAAATCACAGGACCAAGAAAAGTACCTGAAATAAATAATTTTCCTTAAATAAGATATAACCATCTAAAAGGAAAAATAAATACTATTTTGCTATAGAAACAATAGCATAATTAGCAGGAGTAGAGATAGCCCCATTAAATTGGAGAACCTTCAAAATTGAAATGAACTGCCGGCAAAGAATATAGTTTAAAACCTTTAAAGAAGGAATAAAAGGAAATTCTCAGCCTATTCCATTCCCTAATATAAGGAACTGGAAAAAAACCTCTGAAAATACAGCAGAATAAATAAACAGAAATAAAATGTTAGTTAGTCTTGAAAGAACTAATTACCTTAATATCCAAAATAATCAACACCTTTTCAACAAAGAACAAATGTACTTTAATAAAAAAAATAAAAAAGTGGATTTGTTAGTGTCAATGTCTGATGAAGAAAATTCTGAATGAGAAAAAACATCATCAGAGAAGGATAAATCATTATGTTGTTGGTCATTTGAAACTTCAATAATTAAAAAAGAAGTTTGAAAAAGACCTAAAAATTTTATTAGAAGGCACGATGTCAGACAAAGCCTTTAAAATAGAATCAGAAAAATATTCTTATAAATCTTCTAAGTAATTCTTGTACATAAGATGTAAAAAGAATAGCAAATATATAAAGCATAAATACTTCTGCATGTAAAAGTTTATCATGATAACTTATTACAAACCATAGCTAAAGAAAAACATTCATAACATTTTAAAATAAATGAACTTAGCTTTGGTAGGACTGAACTCAGTCAACAGGAATCCCTTAGAACGTTTTTGAAACAGGAACAGTGAAATCTTGCAATATGTAAAAGAAAAAAACAATATTTAAAGCAAAATTATCAAATTCCTTAAATGACAGTTTCAGGAATGGGAAAAAAATGCCAATGAACAAGCCTCTAGCAACCAGAAGCAATGAAAAATGAGACTGAAATAATGTGAAAAAAAGGTGGAGACAAGAATGACGCCCACATTTTTTGGCGCCAAAAATTACACCAACATTTTTGGCGCTAAGTACAACGCCTAAATTATTTTGGCGCTAAGAATGACGCCACATCCGGAGACGCCGACATTTTTGGCGCAAAAATGTCAAAAAAATTACGCAATCACAAACAACTTCCGGCGTCAATTAGGGCGCCGGAAATGTAAAAAAAAAATTTTGCCGCCAAAAAAGTCAGCGCCAAAAATGACGCAATAAATTGAAGCATTTTCAGCCCCCGCTAGCCTAACAGCCCACAGGGAAAAAAGTCAATTGAAACAATTTTTTATGGTAAGAAAAAAGAACATTCATATGCATTATCCCAAATAATGAAACTGACTGTCTGAAATAAGGAATACTGATCATCCTGAATCATGGCAAATATAAGTTTAAAGACATATATTTAGAACTTTACATATAAAGTGCCCAACCATAGCTTAGAGTGTCACAAAAAATAAGACTTACTTACCCCAGGACACTCATCTACATATAGTAGATAGCCAAACCAGTACTGAAACGAGAATCAGTAGAGGTAATGGTATATAAGAGTATATCATCGATCTGAAAAGGGAGGCAAGAGATGAATCTCTACGACCGATAACAGAGAACCTATGAAATAGATCCCGTAGAAGTAGACCATTGAATTCAAATTGGCAATACTCTCTTCACATCCCTCTGATATTCACTGCACTCTGAGAGGAAAACTGGGCTCCAGCCTGCTGCGAAGCGCATATCAACGTAGAATCTAGCACAAACTTACTTCACCACCTCCACGGGAGGCAAAGTTTGTAAAACTCAATTGTGGGTGTGGTGAGGGGTGTATTAATAGGCATTTTGAGGTTTGGGAAACTTTGCCCCTCCTGGTAGGAATGTATATCCCATACGTCACTAGCTCATGGACTCTTGCTAATTACATGAAAGAAACGAAAGTATCAACAATCCTTTCAGAAAAACCTCTCATGGCTAAGACTAAGCATTCAATTCCACGCAGTCAGCCTCAGAGAATCCAGATTGTGATGAACACAAGGACCCTGCTCCAGCAAATTCCTGTAACAAGGTCCATGAAGGCAAAGCCCCTAAACTGCGATACAACTTGTAGATATAAACAGAGCAAACCGTCTCACAGACACCTGCTCCTGCTAGGATCGAACCATCCACAACAAAGCGTGACATGGCCGAAAGAGAAGAAGGTTAAAAAGAAACCTCTAAAGAATGCTAGATGCCTAGCATATTCTGGATGAAAAGGCCGGAGCCCCACCTGGGTTCAAACCCACCTTCTGCTACAGAAGCGGTAGAGCTAACATGGACGCCTTGAAATCTTGATCGTCTTCACCATCAGATACAAACATTCGAGCAGGGAATGATGGTAGGGGACATTCGATCCTGAGGAGTATGCTCATAGAGAGGGTCGCTGGCAATGAGCCGAAGTGGGCCTCCGCCCACCATCAAACACGAGACACCCCCCCATTTAGCAGGAGGAACTTTACTTCTCCAAAAGAAGATCTCCCCACTGAGAGGTCCTATCTGGTATAAACCCAGAAGACCAAATCCTCCAAGCAGAATGCTCCCTGAGGAACCAAAGGAATAATTGGAAGCAAACTCCCAACCAATGGACCTCCCTAGGACACTCTCTCCCCATGGACAAGGAAGCGACAAAGTCAAGCCCCGGAAGAGCTTAAGAGAAAAAATATTCTCAGAACAGGGAGATCTGAACGGAACAATGGGATTGATTTCCCCAACCAGTATTCCATGTAAGTCTGTTAAGACAGATACACCAACTCCATGCCGAAGTCTCGGCTTTGGCCGTGTATATCACTCTCCACCCCCACGTCAACTAAGACCAGAAGGTGGACTGGAGGGCATAAACCTAAGGGTAAATTTTGCAAGAGCTCCGGAAAAATTCCTGTCTATAACACAAAACAGCATCCAAGATCCACCCTGGTGTCTACATCAGCAACTCCGGACTAGATTCAACTCTGAGGATCGAAAAGACACGAGAAAAACCCAAAAGGTCTATTTCCAGGCGAAGGTAAGAAACCCATAAAAGCCAAGACCCGGGAACTACTGTAAAATCTGTAAGCAGGATACTGCCACCTTAACACCCAGATCCCAAGAAGGAAACCTAGGATCAGAAAAAGGTTTACTGTAAGATACGGTTCCTAAGAAAAGGATTTGCTCAAAAAGGATGAACCAGGAAAGACATCCTTCTTCCTAACCAAAGGAAGGGAGAACCCTACATTCTCCAACGAAAATAAGAACTAATAAGCTCTACTTAAAAATCATAGAACCCAATTAGGACGGGAAGACCATCCCCCTATTAGGGCATGCACCAACAGTGGAGGAAAACATTCCCACAGCGCGATACCAGGACAATTACTCCAAAGGTCACTTGACAAACTTTCCTTTCTCTGAGAAGACAATTGCCCAGAAAGAAGCCTAGTTCCGGCCTCTAGGACCCTTAGATCCAGTATCAAGAACCCCACCCCAGATAATACCTAAACAGGTCCAGCCTGTTAAATAGGATAGATGGGCCTGCTGTACCTGGACCGGAAATCTAGAAAAAAACTTCTCTTGTATAGAAAGAAGGAGCAAACCCAACTAGTACCCACAACAGGTCCTGTCTGTCATCTAGGACACAACGTATCTGCTGGAACAATCCAAAGCGAAAACAAAACTCTTAAATTCCAGCAAAGCTAGAACAACTGAATAATCAAATTAAAGAAATTAAGCTCCGAGGCTTAACATATTTCTCGAAATCATTGGGGGAACTATCACTCCTAACAGAAATCTATAAGCTTCCACCGGAAGTTTCCAACAATCTCGACCATCAAAGTCGATAGTACCAAAAATCCCATGTGACGAAACGTCTTTCTAAGAAGAGTTTCTATAACAACCCAGAGCTCTAAAAAACAACTATCTGGAACGGAATAGCAAAGTAAAAGAAAAACAGGCAAACTCCCTGAAAAAGGAGTGTGCAAGCAAAAAACAGATCCTGCCTGTTGTATGACACAATCCCCAATCGAACTCGGAACTTTGATTCTAAATAAACAATAAAACAAAAAGAGAAACAGAGAACAAACAAATGATGCAAACAAAAGTAGCAGAGTGAGCTAGCGTGAGTGGAGACCGCTATTACTAGCGCAATATGCAGAGTTAGTATAAGTATAGAAGGGATAATATCACCATTGTGCTTATGTCGTAACCCAAGCCATTTGCTGTTGCTGCCAAGCAAAAAAGGAAGTAGAGCCAACCGGATATATGATGGTTAGATGGTAACAGATAAAGGCGTATTTGTCAGGAAAGCCAGGTCCTGCATAATCAGATGCCTGTGTTTACCGTAACAACAGTCCTGTTGCTCTCTTTCTAATGAATGATACAAGTGCAGTGGCAAGCCTGAGCTGTGGAGAAACAGATCTAGTAAGCAGGCAGATGTTCAGTCAGTGCGTTAGGGTAGGGTACAGATGCTAGGTGGGGTAGCGCTCATACAAAATAACAGGGCTCATATGTAACTGGAGAACCCGTTATGTGAGAAATAAGTCCCAAACCATAATAAAATGCAAACTGTAATTACTCACTGCCCTAGGTATGTCCGCTTGGTTCGTCCGTTTAAAACATCCTGCTGCACATCCCGATGTAAGTCGCCATAGTGGTATTCGTGTTCCCAGCTCTAACTCTGCTCAGCTGGTCTCCACACTCGCACGCTGCTCAGCTCCTCCTTCAGGCGTGACGTCACCCGGCAGGGGGATCCAATGTCGCTGTGAACAGTAAATGTGGATTGGAGTCCCAGTACTCCAAGTAAAATGTAGCAAAAAATCCAAGAAATGTTCCAGCCGACCAGAGTGTATAGATAGATAAAAAGTGAACTTTATTAGGACCAATTAAAAATATATACAAAAATAGGCAGACTCCTGTGAAACAGTGGGAGTTAGAAAAAGGTCTGACCGGTTTCAGCCAAGTAGGCTGTAGTCATAGACGTGTTGCACCTATGCAGGTGCAATCTATTTAAAACTCTTAGCTCCTCCCCAAGGAGGTGATAAAAGAAAAGAAGACAAACACCCACTGTTTAACCCCTTAAAGGTAATGTATGAAATAGTAACTAGATATGTAGACAGACTTCTTTAGGCATAAACATTATGTAAAAAATGACATGTGAAAAATGACAAATAGTTATGCATGAACCAATAGTATAACAATATAACAGTCTAAAAAGTAGCCACCCTGATTTACACAAAAACAACAATAAATAAATAATGTGTATCCAAATAATATAATAACAAATTATATATAATAGAAAAAACACCTCATATTATATGTTTAAGGTTAAAGGAGAAAGTTGCTGCTTGACTGTCATTTAAGCATACCAATGTGTTTGATGCACTAAAGGGCGCCCTTGTTGAAATTGTTAGATCTAACTATTGCATATACAGAATGTCAAAGTCACTTCAGACTATATTATGAGACCTTAAAATAGGAAATGCATAATGATCGTGATAATATCTAAATATTACTTGTAGGTAAAAAGTAACCAAATGGATATACTAACAAGTTAAAAAAGGGACTTAACATTATGGAAATATATAGATTCTAGGGTCTACAATAAGCTATTAATAAATGGCCTGAAGAATAACCTGTATGTAACCAGGAGAAATCGACCAATTATATTTATCAAGGCTCAAAAGGAGACCAGAATAGAGAAAAGAATCAAAATGAAGACCTATGGGTGTGGATGCGAGGAATGTAAAGGGCATCTGAAAATTCTAAAGGAAATATGCAATATATTGCAAATTCGCTATTAATGTTGCCAGTAATTAATAATATCGAATTCTGAGTTGAATCCTCTCGGTAGCAGGCATCCGAGTTTATGGATCCAATAAATTTCCTGTCGGCACAAAATACGAAATTTGTCACCTCCCCTAGGGGGTCTGACAATCTGCTCGATTGCCTGCCACCTAAAGGATCCAACCTGGCCCTGGTGTATCTCCAAGAAGTGTTTAGCGAGGGCTGACACTGCTCTTTCATGTGAGATGTGGGCTAAATGCTCTTTGATGCGTGTCCCTACCTCTCTGGTGGTTCTACCCACATACTGCCTTTGGCACAGGGTACACTCTATGAGGTATACCACAAATTTACTTCCACATTTGACGCAGCCCCTGGTCTCAAAAGATTCTGCCCCAGAGGCTGACGTAAAATGAGTAGCTACTCTGATATGGTTACAAGACCCACAGGACCTCTTTCCACACCGGAAAGTGCCCTTGAAGTGTAGCCAAGAACTCCTGCTTGGTTCTTCTCTCAATAAACTGGGAGACAGCAAATTTCCCAAAGTCAAATTTCTCCTGTAGACAAAATTACAGCCATCTTTAATAACATTGCGTAATGATTTGTCTCCCCGCAAAATTGGGATGTTCTTCCTGATTATATTACAGACCTGATGGTATTGATTAGAGTAAGCTGTAATGAGGGTGGGAGCATTACGTGTCTTAATTTCTGTATTAACTGGGCTAGAAGTCCTATGGAATAGCCCTGGTCGATCCATCCGGTCAACCTCTTGTCGTGCCCTCCTAATGAGTTTGACAGGATATTGCCTATCCCGTAGGCGCTTATCCAATTCCTTACTTTCTCTATCGCAGTCCCCTCCCCGGGAACAATTTCGTTTGACACGCATAAACTGGCCCTTAGCAATGCCTCTAAAGACATGTTTAGGGTGGCTGCTTTTAGCGTGCAGTAATGTGTTGCCGGAGATAGGCTTGCGATAGAGTGAAGATGTAATTTTATGGGTGTCAGGTTCACCCGTCAGGGTTACATCCAAGTAATTCATGGTCTTTTGGTGCCACTGGTAGGTGAATCTCAGACCCACTTCATTAGAGTTCAACTGGTCCACCAATTCCTTTGCTTGTATCTCACTTGAGGACCAGATGATCAATAGGTCATCTATGAACCTCAGATATTTTTTGATGGACCCAGTGAATCTATTTCCTCCTCCATAGACGTGGAACCGCTCCCACCACCCCATAAAGAGGTTGGCATAGGAGGGGGCGAATTTCGCCCCCATAGCGCAATGTTATTAAAGATGGCTGTAATTTTGTCTACAGGAGAAATTTGACTTTGGGAAATTTGCTGTCTCCCAGTTTATTGAGAGAAGAACCAAGCAGGAGTTCTTGGCTACACTTCAAGGGCACTTTCCGGTGTGGAAAGAGGTCCTGTGGGTCTTGTAACCATATCAGAGTAGCTACTCATTTTACGTCAGCCTCTGGGGCAGAATCTTTTGAGACCAGGGGCTGCGTCAAATGTGGAAGTAAATTTGTGGTATACCTCATAGAGTGTACCCTGTGCCAAAGGCAGTATGTGGGTAGAACCACCAGAGAGGTAGGGACACGCATCAAAGAGCATTTAGCCCACATCTCACATGAAAGAGCAGTGTCAGCCCTCGCTAAACACTTCTTGGAGATACACCAGGGCCAGGTTGGATCCTTTAGGTGGCAGGCAATCGAGCAGATTGTCAGACCCCCTAGGGGAGGTGACAAATTTCGTATTTTGTGCCGACAGGAAATTTATTGGATCCATAAACTCGGATGCCTGCTACCGAGAGGATTCAACTCAGAATTCGATATTATTAATTACTGGCAACATTAATAGCGAATTTGCAATATATTGCATATTTCCTTTAGAATTTTCAGATGCCCTTTACATTCCTCGCATCCACACCCATAGGTCTTCATTTTGATTCTTTTCTCTATTCTGGTCTCCTTTTGAGCCTTGATAAATATAATTGGTCGATTTCTCCTGGTTACATACAGGTTATTCTTCAGGCCATTTATTAATAGCTTATTGTAGACCCTAGAATCTATATATTTCCATAATGTTAAGTCCCTTTTTTAACTTGTTAGTATATCCATTTGGTTACTTTTTACCTACAAGTAATATTTAGATATTATCACGATCATTATGCATTTCCTATTTTAAGGTCTCATAATATAGTCTGAAGTGACTTTGACATTCTGTATATGCAATAGTTAGATCTAACAATTTCAACAAGGGCGCCCTTTAGTGCATCAAACACATTGGTATGCTTAAATGACAGTCAAGCAGCAACTTTCTCCTTTAACCTTAAACATATAATATGAGGTGTTTTTTCTATTATATATAATTTGTTATTATATTATTTGGATACACATTATTTATTTATTGTTGTTTTTGTGTAAATCAGGGTGGCTACTTTTTAGACTGTTATATTGTTATACTATTGGTTCATGCATAACTATTTGTCATTTTTCACATGTCATTTTTTACATAATGTTTATGCCTAAAGAAGTCTGTCTACATATCTAGTTACTATTTCATACATTACCTTTAAGGGGTTAAACAGTGGGTGTTTGTCTTCTTTTCTTTTATCACCTCCTTGGGGAGGAGCTAAGAGTTTTAAATAGATTGCACCTGCATAGGTGCAACACGTCTATGACTACAGCCTACTTGGCTGAAACCGGTCAGACCTTTTTCTAACTCCCACTGTTTCACAGGAGTCTGCCTATTTTTGTATATATTTTTAATTGGTCCTAATAAAGTTCACTTTTTATCTATCTATACACTCTGGTCGGCTGGAACATTTCTTGGATTTTTTGCTACAATAAAACAAAAAGTAAAACATAACGACAAGGAATAGGATCCCATCCTCCCCTTGTCTAGTTAAGATTGTTATCCAATTTAGAGGACTGAGATTCAACTGACTGATCAGTACTGGGAACCTCTAACATTGCCAAAACCTCTCAGGAGTAAACGCAGGCGTGCCAATCGAAATCTAAATGCTAAGCCCTCCGCAGTTGGAGGGCCCAAGTCAGCAGACTCTGATCCTGGAGGTTCTCACTCTGAAGCCACAGAGGGAACCGCATCCCCAGAGGACTGATCGGACACAATTGTTGTTATACACAAATGTCTTTGGTCATGAGAGCCTGAATTACCCCTTCGCTTACGCATAGCAGGAATAGGTAACATCACTAAGGCCATAGAGATGGCCATGCGGAACTGCGTAGTAACCTATGGTGGAAACAAACCCCTTACAGGCAAAGGAGGATCGGAACTCAGGAAAACTGCATATGTAGGAACAGAATCTAGGGAACACACCTCACTGGACGAAGAATCCTCAGAGGCGGATGGCTCAGTGGTCTCTAACATCTCAACATTGGTTGATGAGAACACCCTATTGCGGCATACATAGCATAATTGAGAGGGCTAGATTACCCGGGCCTCCTCACAATATACACAGGTATAAATTCTGTATCGGAGAGATCCCCCTCTAAAATATCAGAATCCTCCATAAACTCGTCTATATTAAATTATAGAAAAGGAAAAAACAACTGGCACCTCATACCCCCATTTTCTGGGGCTCTCACCACCTCCTATGACCCAGACAGATAGAGAAGATACTCCTCTCCGCAGACACCCGGTCAGGAATCGGAATAACGTGACCACTCCCGGTCACATGGTGCTCATGCAGGACCTGGCCCTGCTAAGGAAAAAGCGTGCCATCTTATATAAAGAAATTGCGCAGCTCTCAAAATGAAAATAACCTGTGCGTTCCGTATCAGCCTAAGACCCCAAACGTTCTTACACATAAGCAGTCGAAATCAAATAAAAAATACGATTAAAACCTCCCCCATTTTTTAATAATCCCCCTCAGCAGATATTAACTGTTGATTCCATAAAGAAAGTCTTCTATCGTTAACGTGTGTAAAATAATGAAACAATCTTATCGGAATCTATGCCGTGGAACAGTGACACGGTCCTTCAAGTTTGACAGATTGTAGCAGCGCTTCTGACATGGACTTGAGTGAAGAAAGCAGGCAGCGAAACTCGTCAACACTGATTGCTTAAGGAGCTGTTAATATGTGTCTGGATGGATTCACAGAAAGTCTTTCCCTGCATCTCCAGAATCTAACTTAAATCAATGCTCTCACTGAGAGACTGACAAGACTACTTAAAACTCATGTCCCATCTCGAAGGGCCGATACCCCTCCTAAGGAACTACTTCGAAATCTTCTGACACTTCTCTGCCAACCTCCTGTGATGAAAGGCAAAGAATGACTGGGGGATGAGGGAAGTGGGGGAGGTATTTAAGCTTTTGGCTGGGGTGTCTTTGCCTCCTTCTGGTGGTCAGGTTCTGTATTCCCATAAGTAAGGATTGAAGCCATGAACTGTCCTCATATTAAGAAGGAAAAGTATATTGACTAAAAAAAAACTAATATCTTGTGACTCACGTTATTTGTTGTAGCAGATATTATACGTTTGTTTTTCTCACAGATTGTTTGCCATTAGAAAATGTGATTTCAGTTAATGTTGCCATTGAGTAACATCAGCTTTAGAAATTCATATCCCTGGTAAAAGTAATGAGCTGCTTAGTTTACTGGTAAATGTGAAATTTAATAATTTAGTTCAAATGCTCATTAAAAAGGACGAGCAAGAGAGAGCGAGAGTGCGAGCGAGAGAGCGAGCAAGCAAGAGAGAGCGAGAGTGCGAGCGAGAGCAAGAGAGAGCAAGAGAGAGCGAGACCAAGAGAGAGAGAGAGCGAGCGAGCGCGTGCAAGAGAGAGCGCGTGCAAGAGAGCGAGCGAGCGAGCGCGTGCAAGAGAGCGCGTGCAAGAGAGCGAGCCAGCGAGAAAGAGAGCGAGCCAGCGAGAAAGAGAGCGAGCCAGCGAGAAAGAGAGCGAGCCAGCGAGAAAGAGAGCGAGCGAGCAAGAGCGAGCGAGAAAGAGAGCGAGCGAGCGAGAAAGAGAGCGAGCGAGCGAGAAAGAGAGCGAGCGAGCGAGAAAGAGAGCGAGCGAGCGAGAAAGAGAGCGAGCGAGCGAGAAAGAGAGCGAGCGAGAAAGAGAGAGCGCGAGAAAGAGAGAGCGCGAGAAAGAGAGAGCGCGAGAAAGAGAGAGCGCGAGAAAGAGAGAGCGCGAGAAAGAGAGAGCGCGAGAAAGAAAGAGCGCGAGAAAGAGAGCGCGAGAAAGAGCGCGCGAGAAAGAGCGCGCGAAAGAGAGAGCGCGAGAAAGAGAGAGCGCGAGAAAGAGAGAGCGCGAGAAAGAGAGAGCGCGAGAAAGAGAGAGCGCGAGAAAGAGAGAGCGCGAGAAAGAGCAAGAGAGCGCGAGAAAGAGCAAGAGAGCGCGAGAAAGAGCAAGAGAGCGCGAGAAAGAGCAAGAGAGCGCGAGAAAGAGCAAGAGAGCGCGAGAAAGAGCAAGAGAGCGCGAGAAAGAGCAAGAGAGCGCGAGAAAGAGCGAGAGAGCGCGAGAAAGAGCGAGAGAGCGCGAGAAAGAGCGAGAGAGCGCGAGAAAGAGCGAGAGAGCGAGAGAGCGCGAGAAAGAGCGAGAGAGCGCGAGAAAGAGCAAGAGAGCGCGAGAAAGAGCGAGAGAGCGCGAGAAAGAGCGAGAGAGCGCGAGAAAGAGCGAGAGAGCGCGAGAAAGAGCGAGAGAGCGCGAGAAAGAGCGAGAGAGCGCGAGAAAGAGCGAGAGAGCGCGAGAAAGCGCGAGAAAGAGCGAGAGAGCGCGAGAAAGACAGAGGGGGCGAGAAATAGAGAAAGAGAGCGCACAATAGAGAGCGCGCAAGAGAGAGCGCAAGAGAGAGAGGGAGCGCAAGAGAGAGAGATAGAACAAGAGAGAGCAAGAGAGAGTGTGTGTGTGTGTGTGTGTGTGTGTGTGAGTGAGAATGCAAAAGGTTAAAAAGTCTAATGGCTCCTAAATTTGGATTAATCAACATACACCTAACTACAAATACTATTGCATATTTTGTCTCCTGTGTTTGATATAAAATGTCTCAAATCTTTTAGTGTGTTATTTACATATATTTATGGAAAATAAACATTGCTAAAGACTAGAGAGAAGGATATTCCTGATCTATTTTGCCAACAATGTACAATTTGTTACAAAACAAAAAAGAAAACAAACCAGCAAGTGTTTATTATGTAAACATTCACACCATAAGGATTCCCAAACCGCATATGTGGCAAAACAAAGAGTGGCTAATCTTAGATAAGATTTGTTTGGGGAGAATCATAACATGCTAGTTACACATTTTCCAGAGGGAAAAAATAAGACATGAATAATAATTTTTCAAGATCAAATCAGACTAAACTGATATAATAAAGACCTAGATAATCATGCATATTCACATATATCAGTTTAATAGGTAACCAAAAATAGATTTATTTAGGTAATTCTAATCAAGGGCATCAATTGCCACATAAAGAAGCAATGAATAAAATATAAAGGCACTACAAAGATTTGCCTAACACAAATCATTTAATGGCAACAGAACACAACTATTGTCTCGGTCATTCCAAAGCAACTGTCAAGACATGCAGTTTGTATGGTTTATAGTGCTTAGTTACCATGTGACATCAATCTAACTTATTAAAAATACAACTGCATGAAGTTACAGACCACACCCCCAAGAAACATAAATATAGCTGGTATGACACGCTCATCACATTAAAAAATTTTTTAATGAATAACCTCAATTAAAGGGATATGGAAACCCAATTTTTTTTCTTTCATTATTCAGATAGAGCATACAATTTTAAGCAACTTTCTGATTTACTCCTATTATCAATTTGTCTGTTCTCTTGGTATCGTTATTGTAAAAGCAGGAATGTAATCTTAGGCGCTGGCACATTCTTGGATCAGCACCTGGGTAGCGCTTGCTGATTGGTGGCTAAATGTACTTTTTTTTAGGGTAGCATGATTAATATTAAAGGGACACCTTGCATTTCATCGTTTGAGCATAAACTGTAAACACTGTTTGAAGGTGCATTTATGTTCTGCTGAATCAAAAGCAGTTTTATTTGTATATCTCTATCTCATTAATGGCATCAATTTCCAAGGTATTCCAAGTAGGCCCTCACAGGGCAAAACAGCTTGAGAACCATAGTAGTACTTTATATAAAATGTTATTTATATAGTTACTTTTTGATAAATCTACTTCTTTACATTCAAAAGTAAGGACATATATGGCCTTAAGTTACCTCCCCATTAGATATCTCTCGACTTCCTGTCAGCACCAATTCCCACAGGCCGCTATTTCTGCATAGAAAATCTTTATCAGATGATAAAGGGATTGCTATGATCATATGGTAAATGAGCATGCCAAATGGCCAGCAAGGACATCGGATAGAGAAGTGGCAAAAGTGAGTGCTCCATAATAAACCTGAGAAACGAGTGTGCATGGAAGAGAAAAAGATTATAAGCATTCTTCTTATCAACAGTAGTCATGACCCAACCTAATTGCAAGGCAATAATAACTAAATGAGAACTGATTTTCAAATGAGGCATCTTCATAAGAATAGAACACAATGGCCCTTCCTTATTAGGGACAATTAAATTGTTAAAGTGAAAACCTGTCTCTCCTAATAAAGAGCAGCAACACAAACCACTATAAGACAAAAACAGGTCTCGAACAAACCTCTCTCTTCTTTTAACCAAATGACAAGGGACCTAAAAAGAATAACTATTGAAAGAGGAAGCCTGTTAAAGCCAATCCTCTATCCCTGAGAAATCACACTTAATCAATGAAACTGAATACTCCTAGTTATAGTTTCAAAACTACCTGAAAACTATATTGGAACAACCTGAAAATCAGTTTTCTATGAGCTTAACAAAGAGTCACCTTATAATTAGGCTTTGAACAGAACTTACCAGCAACTGCACTGTCTCTGAGACGGAAAGAACAATTGCTCAGTGAGGTTACAGCTTTGGGCTCAGTACACATGGAGAGAGTAGAAATAAAAAGCCCTGCCTAAGTAGCCCGAGAGGCAGGAATCAGCGCCTGTAGAAACCTGCTTGTATTGCCTTCATTACAGCATGGTTGTAGTCTGCTGTAAAATAGAAACAGCCTAGTAAGCAGCTCCACACAGTTTCTTCTTAATTTGAAAAGCAATACTTGAAGGACCAGTAGTTATAAAATTGCAATAAACTGTATTCATGAGTCACCAGCAGTGAAGCAGGTAAAGCAAGCTGGCTTAGACATTCCTGTTTCCTATAAGGTGAGCAAGTGCATCACACAGAAGGTGCAATAACACTGAATTCCTGCAGCAAACAGAAAATGAAAACAAAACCATGAGATGTCACAGGAAGAAATGACAACAAATGAAGGAATCAGTTTAACACTGCAGCTGCTGCAATCACCTCTAACCATTATGAAAATAGCAAGAAGTATTATAGAAAAATTAACACTTTATTTAAATAAAATAATTTCATGCATTACAGTAAAATGAAAAGTTTTAATAAATAAGTGGCTTATATTACTTCTAACAGAGTCAGTTTAGTGCTACATGAATTTGAGAGGACTGAAAAAAACATAACTTTTGTAAGAACTTACCTGATAAATTAATTTCTTTCATATTGGCAAGAGTCCATGAGCTAGTGACATATGGGATATACAATCCTACCAGGAGAGGCAAAGTTTCCCAAACCTCAAAATGCCTATAAATACACCACTCACGACACCCACAATTCAGTTTAACGAATAGCCAAGTAGTGGGGATGATAAAGAAAGGAGTAAAAAGCATCAACAAAGAAATTTGGAAATAATTGTGCTTTATACAAAAAAATCATAACCACAATTAAAAGGGTGGGCCACATGGACTCTTGCCAATATGAAAGAAATGAATTTATCAGGTAAGTTCTTACATAAATTATGTTTTCTTTCATGTAATTGGCAAGAGTCCATGAGCTAGTGACATATGGGATAGCAATACCCAAGATGTGGAACTCCATGCAAGAGTCACTAGAGAGGGAGGGATAAAAATAACAGCCATTTTTCGCTGGAAAAAAAAAATCCACAACCTAAAATATAAGTTAATTCTCATGAAATGAAAAAACTTAAAATATAAGCAGAAGAATCAAACTGAAACAGCTGCCTGAAGAACTTTTCTACCAAAAACTGCTTCCAAAGAAGCAAATACATCAAAACAGTAGAATTTAGTAAATGTATGCAAAGAAGACCAGGTTGCTGCTTTGCAAATATGATCAACTGAAGCTTCATTCTTAAAAGCCCACGAAGTGGAGACTGATCTAGTAGAATGAGCTGTAACTCTCTGAGGCGGGGCTTGACCCGACTACAAATAAGCCTTATGAATCAAAAGCTTTAACCAAGATGCCAAGAAAACGGCAGAATCCTTCTGACCTTTCCTAGAACCAGAAAAGATAACAAATAGACTAGAAGTCTTCCTGAAATCTTTAGTACCTTCAACATAATATTTCAAAGCTCTTACCACATCCAAAGAATGTAAGGATTTCTCCAAGGAATTCTTAGGATTAGGACACAAGGAAGGGACAACAATTTCTATATTAATGTTGTTAGAATTCACAACCTTAGGTAAGAATTTAAATGAAGTCTGCAAAACCACCTTATCCTGATGAAAAATCAGAAAAGGAGAATCACAAGAAAAAGCAGATAATTCAGAAACTCTTCTAGCAGAAGAGATGGCCAAAAGGAACAACACTTTCAAAGAAAGTAGTTTAATGTCCAAAGAATGCATAGGCTCAAATGGAGGAGCTTGTAATGCCTTCAAAACCAAATTAAGACTCCAAGGAGGAGAGATTGATTTCATGACAGGCTTGATACGAACCAAAGCCTGTACAAAACAGTGAATATCAGGAAGCTTAGCAATATTTCTGTGAAATAATACAGAAAGAACAGAGATTTGTCCCTTCAAGGAATTTGCAGACAAACCCTTATCCAAACCATCCTGAAGAAACTGTAAAATTCTAAGAATTCTGAAAGAATGCCAAGCGAATTTATGAGAAGAACACCATGAAATACAAGTTTACAAACTTGATAATACATCTTTCTAGAAACGGATTTACAAGCCTGCAACAAAGTATTAATCACCGAGTCAGAGAAACCTCTATGACTAAGCACTAGGCGTTCAATTTCCATACCTTGAAATTTAATGATTTGAGATCCTGATGGAAAAACGGACCTTGAGACAGAAGGTCGAGCCTTAATGGAAGAGACCAAGGTTGGCAACTGGACATCCGAACAAGATCTGCATATCAATACCTGTGAGGCCATGCTGGAGCTACCAGCAATACAAACAACTGTTCCATGATGATTTTGGAGATCACTCTTGGAAGAAGAACTAGAGGCGGAAAAATATAAGCAGGTTGGTAACACCAAGGAAGTGTCAACACATCCACTGCTTCTGCCTGAAGATCCCTGGACCTGGACAGGTACATGGGAAGTTTCTTGTTTAGATGAGAAGCCATCAGATCTATTTCTGGAAGACCCCACATCTGAACAATCTGAGAAAACACATCTGGATGGAGTGACCACTCCCCCAGATGTAAAGTCTGACGGCTGAGAAAATACACTTCCCAATTGTCTACAGCTGGGAAATGTACTGCAGAAATTAGACAAGAGCTGGATTCTGCCCAAGAAAGTATTCGAGATACTTATTTTATAGATAAGGGACTGTGAGTCCCACCCTGATGATTGACATATGCCACAGCTGTGATATTGTCTGTCTGAAAGCAAGTGAACGGTTCTCTCTTCAACAGAGGCCAAGCCTGAAGAGCCCTGAAAATTGCACGGAGTTCCAAAATATTGATTGGTTATCTCGCCTCTTGAGATTTCCAAACCCCTTGTGCTGTCAGAGATCCCCAAACAGCTCCCCAACCTGAAAGGCTCGCATCTGTTGTGATCACAGTCCAGGTTGGACGAACCAAAGAGGCCCCTAGAACTGTACGATGGTGATCTAACCAACAAGTCAGAGATAGTCGAACATTGGGATTTAAGGATATTGATTGTGATATCCTTGTATAATCCCTGCACCATTGATTCAGCATACAAAGCTGGAGAGGTCTCATATGAAAACGAGCAAAGGGGATCGGGTCCGATGCTGCAGTCATGAGACCTAAAACTTCCATGCACATAGCTAATGAAGGGAATGATTGAGACTGAAGGTTCCGACAAGCTGAAACCAATTTTAATTATCTATTGTCTGTTAGAGACAGAGTCATGGACACTGAATATATCTGGAAACCTAAAAAGGTGACCCTTGTCTGAGGAATCAAGGAACTTTTTGGCAAATTGATCCTCCAACCATGTCTTTGAAGAAACAACACTAGTTGATTTGTGTGAAATTCTGCAGAATGTAAAGACTGAGCTAGTACCAAGATATCGTCCAAATAAGGAAACACTGCAATATCCCGTTCTCTGATTACAGAGAGTAGGGCACCCAGAACCTTTGAAAAGATTCTTGGAGCTGTCACTAGGCCAAAAGGAAGAGCGACAAATTGGTAATGCTTGTCTAGAAAAGAGAATCTCAGAAACTGATAATGATCTGGATCAATCGGAATATGAAGATATGCATCCTGTAAGTCTATTGTGGACATATAATGCCCTTGCTGAACAAAAGGCAGAATAGTCCTTATAGTCACCATTTTTAAAGTTGGTAATCTTACATAACAATTCAAAATTTTCAGATCCAGAACTGGTCTGAATTAATTTTCTTTCTTTGGGACAATGAATAGATTTGAATAAAACCCCAGATACTGTTCCTAAAACGGAACTGGCATAATTACTCCTGATAACTCCAGGTCTGAAACACACTTCAGGAAAGCCTGAGCCTTTACTGGGTTTGCTGGAACTCATTAGAGAAAAAAAATCTTCTCACAGGCGGTCTTACTCTGAATCCTATTCTGTACCCCTGAGAGACAATACTCCAATAATCCATTGATTTTGAACCGAATTGGTCCAAACATCTTTGAAAAATCTCAATCTGCCCCCTACCAGCTGAGCTGGAATGAGAGCCGCACCTTCATGCGGACTTGGGGGCTGGCTTTGATCTCTTAAATGGCTTGGATTTATTCCAATTTGAGGAAGGCTTCCAATTGGAAACAGATTCCTTGGGGGAAGGATTAGGTTTCTGTTCCTTATTTTGTCGAAAGGAACGAAAACGGTTAGAAGCTTTAGATTTACCCTTAGGTCTTTTATCCTGAGGCAAAAAAACTCCCTTCCCCCCAGTGACAGTTGAAATTATTGAATCCAACTGAGAACCAAATAACTTATTACCTTGGAAAGAGATAGCAATCTGGACTTAGAAATCATGTCAGCATTCCAAGATTTAAGCCACAAAGCTCTTTAGCTAAAATAGCTAAAGACATCGATTTAACATCAATTTTGATATCAAAAATGGCATCACAAATAAAATTATAAGCATGTTGAATCAAGTTAACTTTGCTAGACAATTCAGGATCCAATACTTGTTGCGCTAAAGTCTCCAACCAAAAAGTTGAAGCAGCTGCAACATCAGCCAAAGAAATTGCAGGCCTGAGAAGATGACCTGAATATAAATAGTTTTTCCTTAGATAATATTCAAATTTCCTATCTAAAGGATCTTTAAAAGAAGTACTATCTTCAGTAGGAATAGTAGTACGTTTAGCAAGAGTAGAGATAGCCCCATCAACTTTGGGGATCTTTTCCCAAAACTCCAATGTAACTGCTGGCAAAAGATACAATTTTTTAAACCTTGAAGGAGGAATAAAAGAAGTACCAGGCCTATTCCATTCCTTAGAAATCATATCAGAAATAGCATCAGGAACTGGAAAAACCTCTGGAGTAACCACAGGAGGTTTATAAACAGAATTTAAACGTTTACTAGTTTTAATATCAAGATAACTAGTTTCCTCCATATCCAATGTAATCAACACTTCTTTTAACAAAGAACGAATATACTCCATTTTAAATAAATAAGTAGATTTGTCAGTGTCAATATCTGAGGTAGGATCTTCTGAACCAGATAGATTCTCATCAGAGCAGGATAATTCAGCATGTTACCGGTTATTTGAAATTTCATCAACTTTATGAGAAGTTTTAAAAGACCTTTTACGTTTATTAGAAGGTGGGATGGCAGACAAAGCATTCTGAATAGAATTAGAAATAAATTCTTTTAAATTTACAGGTATATCTTGTGCATTAGATGTTGAGGGAACAGCAACAGGTAATGAACTACTACTCATGGATACATTCTCTGCATGTAAAAGTTTATCATGACAACTATTACAAACCACAGCTGGAGAAATAACCTCCACAAGTTTACAACAAATGCACTTAGCTTTGGTAGACCTGTTATCAGGCAGCAGGGTTCCAACAGTGATTTCTGAGACAGGATCAGATTGAGACATCTTGCAAATGTAAGAGAAAAAAACAACATATAAAGCAAAATGATCAATTTCCTTATATGGCAGTTTCAGGAATGGGGAAAAAATGCAAACAGCATAGCCCTCTGATAGAGAAAAAGGCAAGAGGCATATAGGAATGGGGTCTTAAATAATGAAAATATTTGGCACCAAGTATGACGCACACAAACAGAAAAATATATTTTGGCGCCAATAACGTCCGGAAATGACACACTCGCGTCACAGATGACGCAACCTTGTATGACGTAACTTTGCGCCAAAAAAATTTCGCACCAAGAATGATGCAATAAACTTTGGCATTTTGCGCCCTCGCGAGCCTAATTCTGCCCGCGAATTTAAAAGACAGTCAATTTGAAAAAAGAGACGAAACCCCAGGTAAGAAATAAATTTTCCTAAAAAATGCATTTCCCAGATATGAAACTGACAGTCTGCAAAAGGAAATGTACTTATATTTGCCATGATTCAGGTTTTCAGTATAATACATATATTTAGAACTTTATATAAATACATAAAGTGCCAAACCATAGCTGAGAGTGTCTTAAGTAATGAAAACATACTTACCAAAAGACACCCATCCACATATAGCAGATAACCGTTTCAGTACTGGTTTGGCTATCAGTAGAGGTAATGGAATATGAGAGTATATTGTCGATCTGAAAAGGGAGGTAGGAGATAAATCTCTACGACCGATAACAGAGAACCTATGAAATAGATCCCCGTGAGGAAAACCATTGCATTCAATAGGTGATACTCCCTTCACATCCCTCTGACATTCACTGTACTCTGAGAGGAATCGGGCTTCAAAATGCTGAGAAGCGCATATCGACGTAGAAATCTTAGCACAAACTTATTTCACCACCTCCATAGGAGGCAAAGTTTGTAAAGCTGAATTGTGGGTGTGGTGATGGGTGTATTTATAGGCATTTTGAGGTTTGGGAAACTTTGCCCCTCCTAGTAGGATTGTATATCCCATATGTCACTAGCTCATGGACTCTTGCCAATTACATGAAAGAAAATATAGCTCTTTACTTTTTGCTGAGGTAACGGTTAGAAAAAAGGTAGTCTTCACGCCTTCACACAAGAAGCTTAAACAGATGTAATGGCTAGGTCTGAATAGCCAGTAGCACACCCAAGGCATTGCAAAATATAAGGTGGTCTAATGGTCATCATGGCTAGAAATAACTGAATAATAAAAGCAGCTAGAACCTTGCTCCACCGCACAACTGAAATGGCACCATTACTGAAGCACTAAAGAAATGTACAGAAGGAGCAATTCATCAAGCATTCTTTGTATGGATGTAGGTCCTGCACTCTAAAAAAACAACAAAAAAATCTCTAGTCTTATAAAGGAAATGAAGAGATCAGAATACTTTACTATAAAAACAGAGATATGAAAATGTCCACATTCAAATCTATGGATAAAAAGGTGTCCATACCGGACTGATGAAAGTCAGATATTTACATTTTTATTGTGCTTTTTTTTATTAATATATGAACCATGTGAGGTCATTTAGATCTAATAAACTATATTTAAACTAAAGATGAGACAGAACAAGTTTGCTCCAGTGTTAATGTTTTGCAACAAACTGGACAAGAGTTTGCTGAGCAACCATAGGATCTCAGCCTGGATTGTTGCACATCATTATAAAGGTGTTTGCATATTGTGAGTATAGATCCTGAACTGGGAACATCATTTATCTCATTATGGTTGTTTAATACAATATGTAGCACCTTTTTTATGTTTTTACAGAGTTGATTTAAGCAGACAGCTTAGAGTCCTAAGATGGAAGCTGCCTGAGCTATCAACTATTTACTGTATTCTTTTTTCTAAGTGAAGATTGGAATCTAATGGAACAGCCTGAATTGCCTTATTAACAAGTATTATTTAATACTAGAGGTAGAAAACACTTTATCCAAACTGCTTGAGAACAGAAAAGGTTTGGATTTTGCATCTTCAAAATGGGACAGTTGGGAGAGGGCATGGAACCAAGTGTAACCAACAATATCATATGTCATTTAGGCAGTATCATACTTCATAATACAGCTCAAAAATGTAACTAAAAGGTAGTATTATATCATTTTTTTAATACTTTTGTGACTTACAGGCAGGGAAAAACATGATTTATGCTTACCTGATAAATGTATTTCTCTTGTGGTGTATCCAGTCCACGGATCATCCAATACTTGTGGGATATTCTCCTTCCCAACAGGAAGTTGCAAGAGGATCACCCACAGCAGAGCTGCTATATAGCTCCTCCCCTAACTGCCATATCCAGTCATTCAACCGAAAACAAGCAGAGAAAGGAGAAACCATAGGGTGCAGTGGTGACTGTAGTTTAAAATTAAAAAATACCTGCCTTAAAATGACAGGGCGGGCCGTAGACTGGATACACCACAAGAGAAATAAATTTATCAGGTAAGCATAAATTATGTTTTCTCTTGTAAGGTGTATCCAGTCCACGGATCATCCATTACTTGTGGGATACCAATACCAAAGCTAAAGTACACTGATGAAGGGAGGGACAAGGCAGGTACTTAAACAGAAGGTACCACTGCCTGTAAAACCTTTATCCCAAAAATAGCCTCCGAAAAAGCAAAAGTATCAAATTTGTAGAATTTTGAAAAAGTATGAAGCGAAGACCAAGTCACCGCCTTGCAAATCTGTTCAAAAGAAGCTTCATTTTTAAAGGCCCATGTGGAAGCCACAGCTCTAGTAGAATGAGCTGTAATCCTTTCTGGAGGCTGCTGGCCAGCAGTCTCATAGGCTAAGCGGATTATGCTTCTTAGCCAAAAAGAGAGGTTGCCGAAGCCTTTTGACCTCTACTCTGTCCAGAGAAGACAACAAACAAAGTAGATGTTTGACGAAAATCTTTAGTAGCTTGTAAGTAAAACTTTAAAGCACGAACCACGTCCAGATTGTGTAATAGACGTTCCTTCTTTGAAGAAGGATTAGGACACAAAGACGGAACAACAATCTCTTGATTGATATTCTTATTAGATACCACCTTAGGTAAAAACCCAGGTTTGGTACACAGAACTACATTATCTGCATGGAAGATCAGATAAGGAGAATCACATTGTAAGGCAGATAACGCGGAAACTCTACAAGCCGAGGAAATAGCTACCAAAAAAAGAACTTTCCAAGATAAAAGTCTGATATCTATGGAATGAAGAGGTTCAAACGGAACCCCCGGAACTTTAAGAACCAAATTTAAGCTCCAAGGTGGAGCAACAGGTTTAAACACAGGCTTGATTCAAACTAAAGCCTGACAAAATGCCTGAACGTCTGGAACATCCACCAGACGCTTGTGCAAAAGAATAAAGGGACAGATTTCTGCGCTGTCTAAGGAACTAGCTGACAATCCTTTCTCCAATCCCTCTTGGAGAAAAGATAATATCCTGGGAATCCTGACCTTACTCCATGAGTAGCCCTTGGATTCACACCAATAAAGATATTTACGCCATATCTTATGATAGATTTTCCTGGTGACAGGCTTTCGTGCCTGAATTAAGGTATTAATGACTGACTCTGAGAAACCACGCTTTGATAAAATCAAGCGTTCAATCTCCAGGCAGTCAGCCTCAGAGAAATTAGATTTGGATGGTAGAAGTAGAAGGTCCTGTCTCAGCGGCAGAGTCCATGGTGGAAGGGATGACATGTCCACCAGATCTGCATACCAAGTCCTGCGTGGCCACACAGGCGCTATCAAAATCACTGATGCTCTCTCCTGCTTGATTTTGGCAATCAGACAAGGGAGCAGAGGAAACGGTGGAAACAGATAAGCCAGGTTGAAGGACCAAGGCGCTGCTAGAGCATCTATCAGCATTGCCTTGGGGTCCCTGGACCTGGATCCGTAACAAGGAAGCTTGGCGTTCTGGCGAGACGCCATGAGATCCAGTTCTGGTTTGCCCCAACGATGAGTCAATTGTGCAAACACCTCCGGATGGAGCTCCCACTCCCCCGGATGAAAAGTCTGTCAACTTAGAAAATCCGCCTCCCAGTTCTCTACACATGGGATATGGATAGCCGATAGGTGGCAAGAGTGAATCTCTGCCCAGTGAATTATCTTTGAGACTTCTAACATCGCTAGGGAACTCCTTGTTTCATCTTGATGGTTGATGTAAGCCACAGTCGTGATGTTGTCCGACTGAAATCTGATGAACCTCATTGTCGCTAGCTGAGGCCAAGCCTGAAGAGCATTGAATATCGCTCTCAGTTCCAGAATATTTATTGGAAGGAGTGACTCCTCCTGAGTCCACGATCCCTGAGCCTTCAGGGAGTTCCAGACTGCACCCCAACCTAGAAGGCTGGCATCTGTCGTTACAATTGTCCAATCTGGCCTGCGAAAGGTCATACCTTTGGACAGATGGACCCGAGATAGCCACCAGAGAAGAGAGTCTCTGGTCTCTTGATCCAGATTTAGTAGAGGGGACAAATCTGTGTAATCCCCATTCCACTGACTGAGCATGCAGAGTTGCAGCGGTCTGAGATGTAGGCGTGCAAACGGCACTATGTCCATTGCCGCTACCATTAAGCCGATTACTTCCCAACACTGAGCCACCGAAGGGCGAGGAATGGAATAAAGAATACGGCAGGAATTTAGAAGTTTTGATAACCTGGACTCCGTCAGGTAAATTTTCATTTCTACAGAATCTATCAGAGTCCCTAGGAAGGAAACTCTTGTGAGGGGGGATAGAGAACTCTTTTCCTCGTTCACCTTCCACCCATGCGACCTCAGAAATACCAACACTATGTCCGTATGAGACTTGGCAATTTGGAAGTTTGACGCCTGAATCAGGATGTCATCTAAATACGGGGCCACTGCTATGCCCCGCGGCCTTAGGACCGCCAGAAGCGACCCCAGAACCTTCGTAAAAATTCTTGGGGCTGTAGCTAACCCAAAGAGAATAGCTACAAACTGGTAATGCCTGTCTAGGAAGGCAAACCTGAGAAACCGATAATGATCTTTGTGTATCGGAATGTGAAGATAAGCATCCTTTAGATCCACTGTAGTCATGTATTGACCCTCCTGCATCATAGGTAGGATGGTACGAATAGTCTCCACCTTGAATGATGGAACTCTGAGGAATTTGTTTAAGATCTTTAGGTCCACAATTGGCCTGAAGGTTCCTCCTTTGGAACTGGATGGATCACTCCCAAAACTAGGAGGTCTTGTACACAGTGTAAGAATGCCTCTCTCTTTATCTGGTTTGCAGATAATTGTGAAAGGTGAAATCTCCCTTTTGGGGGGGAAGCCTTTAAGTCCAGAAGATATCCCTGGGATATAATTTCCAACGCCCAGGGATCCTGGACATCTCTTGCCCACGCCTGGGCGAAGAGCGAAAGTCTGCCCCCTACTAGATCCGTTACCTGATAGGGGGCCGTTCCTTCATGTTGTCTTAGAGGCAGCAGCAGTCTTTTTGGCCTGCTTACCTTTGTTCCAGGTCTGGTTAGGTCTCCAGACCGTCTTGGACTGAGCAAAAGTTCCCTCTTGTTTTGCATTAGAGGAAGTTGATGCCGCACTTGCCTTGAAGTTTCGAAAGGCACGAAAATTAGACTGTTTGGCCCTTGATTTGGACCTATCCTGAGGAAGGGCATGACCCTTTCCTCCAGTGATATCAGCAATAATCTCCTTCAAACCAGGCCCGAATAGGGTCTGCCCCTTGAAGGGAATGTTAAGCAGCTTAGACTTTGAAGTAACGTCAGCTGACCATGATTTAAGCCATAGCGCTCTGCGCGCCTGGATAGCAAAACCAGAATTCTTAGCCGTTAGTTTAGTCAAATGAACAATGGCATCAGAAACAAAAGAATTGGCTAGCTTAAGTGCTCTAAGCTTGTCAAGTATGTCATCCAATGGAGTCGCTACCTGTAAAGCCTCTTCCAGAGACTCAAACCAGAATGCCATAGCAGCAGTGACAGGAGCAATGCATGCAAGAGGCTGTAGGATGAAACCTTGTTGAATAAACATTTTCTTGAGGTAACCCTCTAACTTTTTATCCATTGGATCTAAGAAAGCACAACTGTCCTCGACAGGGATAGTAGTACGCTTTGCTAGGGTAGAAACTGCTCCCTCCACCTTAGGAACTGTCTGCCATAAGTCCTGTGTGGTGGCGTCTATTGGAAACATTTTTCTAAAAATAGGAGGGGGAGAGAATGGCACACCTGGTCTATCCCATTCCTTGGTAATAATTTCTGTAAACCTTTTAGGTATTGGAAAAACATCAGTACACACCGGCACTACATAGTATTTATCCAGTCTACACAATTTCTCTGGCACTGCAATTGTATCACAGTCATTCAGAGCAGCTAAAACCTCCCTGAGTAACACGCGGAGGTGTTCAAGCTTAAATTTAAATGTAGAGATATCAGAATCAGGTTGCATCATCTTCCCTGAGTCAGAAACATCACCCACAGAAAGAAGCTCTCCTTCTTCAGCTTCTGCATATTGTGAGGCAGTATCAGACATAGCTCTTAAAGCGTCAGTATGCTCTGTATTTCGTCTAACTCCAGAGCTATCTCGCTTTCCTCTAAATTCAGGTAGTCTGGCTAATACCGCTGACAGTGTATTATCCATGACTGCCGCCATGTCTTGTAAAGTAAACGCTATGGGTGCCCTAGATGTACTTGGCGCCATTTGAGCGTGAGTCCCTTGAGCGGGAGTCAAAGGATCTGACACGTTGGGGAGAGTTAGTCGGCATAACTTCCCCCTCGTCAGATTCCTCTGGTGATAAATTTTTTAAAGACAGAATATGATCTTTATTGCTTAAAGTGAAATCGGTACATTTGGTACACATTCTAAGACGGGGTTCCACCATGGCTTTTAAACATAATGAACAAGGAGTTTCCTCTATGTCAGACATGTTTATACAGACTAGCAATGAGACTAGCAAGCTTGGAAAACACTTTAAATCAAGTTAACAAGCAAATATAATAAACGGTACTGTGCCTTTAAGAGAAACAAATTTTGTCAGAATTTGAAAAACAGTGAAAAAAGGCAGTAAATCAAACGAAATTTTTACAGTGTGTATAATAAGATAACAGAGCATTGCACCCACTTGCAAATGGATGATTAACCCCTTAGTTAAAAAAACGGATCAAAAAAACAATAGACATTTTTTAACAGTCACACCAAACTGCCACAGCCTTGCTGTGGGCCTACCTTCCCCAACAAACGATTTTGGAAAGCCTAAGAGCCCTTTAGAGATGTCCTATAGCATTCAGGGGACTCCTGGAGGAAGCTGGATGTCTCAGTCTGTAAAAGTTACTGCGCAAAAAAGCGCTAAATTAGGCCCCTCCCACTCATAGTAACACAGTGTAACGCCTCAGGAAACTGTTTCTAGGCAAATTTAAGCCAGCCATGTGGAAAAAACTAGGCCCCAATAAAGTTTTATCACCAAAGTATATATAAAAACGTTTAAACATACCAGCAAACGTTTTATATTGTAAATATAAAAGAGTATTACCTCAGAAAGTAAGCATGATACCAGTCGTTATTAAATCACTGTATTCAGGCTTACCTTACATAAATTTGGTATCAGCAGCATTTTCTAGCATTCACATCTTCTAGAAAAAATCTTAACTGCACATACCTCATAGCAGGATAACCTGCACGCCATTCCCCCGCTGAAGTTACCTCTCTCTTCAGTCATGTGTGAGAACCATTTAAAAATAACAAACTTTTGATTGAAGCAAGATTACAGCTACATTTCACCACTTTCCTCTTACTACCTCCATGCTTGTTGAGAGTTGCAAGAGAATGACTGGATATGGCAGTTAGGGGAGGAGCTATATAGCAGCTCTGCTGTGGGTGATCCTCTTGCAACTTCCTGTTGGGAAGGAGAATATCCCACAAGTAATGGATAATCCGTGGACTGGATACACCTTACAAGAGAAACAGTAATATTTAACAATTTTATTTAAAAAAAACAAAAACAATATTATTTGGATTTTGGAATTCGGGACTTGGGAATTTGTACCTCTATTTATTGTATTAGTTGTTTTTAAATCATTTCTATTTGGTTTATTAGTGTTTTATAACCCATCTGTGAACACACCATTTATAGTAAAATGAAGTCTCCAGAAAAAATGGGACAAAGTGGAAATGCTGATTCTCTTTTTTGTAGTAAAAAAAAAAAAAAAAAAAAAAAAAAAAAAAAAAATATTCTTACCTTATAATTTTCTTTTCTTCAGATGGAAAGAGTCCACCGCTGCATTCATTACTTTTGGGAATTCAGAACCTGGCCACCAGGAGGAGGCAAAGACACCCCAGCCAAAGGCTTAAATACTCCTCTCACTTCCCTCATCCCCCAGTCATTCTGCCGAGGAACAAGGAACAGTAGATGAAATATCAGGGTGAAAAGGTGCCAGAAGAACAAAAAATTATGGCCTGCCCCACAAAAAAAAACAACACGGGCGGGGAGCTGTGGACTCTTTCCATCTGAAGAAAAGAAAATTATCAGGTAAGCATAATTTATGTTTTTCTTCATAAATGGAAAGAGTCCACAGCTGCATTCATTACTTTTGGGAAAACAATACCCAAGCTACAGAGGACACAATGCTAAAACGGGAGGGTAAAACAGGCGGCCCATTCTGAGGGTACCAGGCCTGAAACCACAACCCAACAAAAATCCTGCTTCGTCCGAAGCCAAGAAAACATCTGAAAAGGAAAAGACCCCATGGACACTGATCTGCAGATAGTCCACAAGCCTTGCTAGAAACAGAAGAAAAGACTCAACTGACCCAACATTCCTCCAGGAGACACCATTGCCTCAAGTCGGTCCTCAACCATACCCCCTTACAAGAGAAAGGGGAACAACATCCAAAAACTCCCAAAGGGAAGAGGACACGGATGAACAAACAAGGTTTCCCGGAAGACCCTAAACAGGGCGCAATCAGATTCAAATAAAAAATGGAAAAGCCCAAAAAGCGAGACAAGCTCACAGAGAACCCAAGGGTTCCTGAAACAAGGGAAGGCAACGCCCAGACCCCAAACAGTACAGAACCACAAGGTTAAGACCGGAAATCAGAAAAGAGAAGAAAATTTCTCTGAAAAAAACAGAGCAATCGCCCCGAAAAAACGACAAACCAGAGTCCCAAGTCGCCAGGAACTCGGAATATCGAAATATTCCCAAGCCAACACGTGCATCAAACCCAGAGAGCAACCTCTGAACACCACACACTGCAGTCATACCAGGATGACTCTGAAAATAAAATACACACATATGTGGAACAACGAGGAGCCCAGAACCTCAAAAAGGCTCACGGTACCTCCACGATCCGAGGACAAACAACATATCTCAGATCCTGTTCCAACACTGGACCAGCCTAAGCAACAGGCAGACCTGAAAAACAGGGGAACAGAAAAGGACCCCAACCACCAGCCCCCAGATAAAAGGGCGGAATGGGAGGGTCTCAGAAATCATAACAGAGCTTGGGTACCATCCAAAAGTACCCGCAAACAGGTACTCCCAAGGAGGACCCCATAGAGATAGGCCGAAAAAAGGCAGAAAAGCCCTATGAAATCTAGCCCTAACACTATATGTCAGTCTCAATACAGCACCTACAACAGGTACTCCCAAGGAGAACCTCATAGAGATAGTGCAAAGGGCTCTTCTGCCTTTTTAGGCCTAACATGGAGACTCCAACCACTGACGAAAAAGTACAATCCCAGAAAAGTGCACCACTCTCCTTTCAGGATAAACCACCTGTTACAACCACCTGCACACAGGACAGGACCACCACCCTCCAGAGAGAGGAAAACCCCACCTCTTTAGAAAGTGAAAAACAACCCCCCCCCCCCCCAAGGGACGGGCACAAACAAACAGTGCACACACTCACAAGGCCAGAGCCCTAATTTGTGTCGAATGAAAACCACCCAGACGCCACTGATGGATAAAAAAAAAAGGAAACTCCCCAAGAAGGGAAGCACATACCGTTCCAGAATAAGGCAGGCCATGAGGAGCTGAAGTACACAGCACTCCTGGCTAAGCTGCTAGTAGCTAAACTGGAGAGACCATAAGTTATAGCCTATGTTCCCTGGAGAACTGGAGGTCTCGAACCAGCCACAGGATCATATAAATCCAGAAAAATACCAGATAAGGCCATGAAGAAAAAGTATCCACACCACAGCGGGATCCAGCTAGCGAAACCATGGAGCTAACCACCAAACAGACCAGCTGGCTTAGGCCCAGAAGATCCAGACAAACTAAGGCCCGAGCCCCAGAATTCTTTAGACAAACAATACCCCAGGAAACACCATACCCCGTCTGAATAAAAACAGACTTCACAAGGTATAAGAATAACCCGAAACCGGGTCTCAAGACAAATCCCAAACCAAGGGGAAGAGAACACCCCTTACAAAGGTCTAACTCCAAAGGAATTAGGGCACAACAGAGCCGCTAAGATTCTAAGCCCAACAGGCGTACCCCAAACCTCCAGGACACAGGGGAAACATCGGGGACGAAGTCACCTGAAGAGCGAGATAACAAAGGCTAGTCTCCATAATCTCCTTAGAGTACAAAACCAGAGGACTACATCTAAGGAAAAAGAATGCATAGCATCCCAAACCCCAGAAGCAGGCTTAAGAAGGAGCCATGATAAGGAGACCACATAGCCTATCATTCCTAAAAAGGAACAACTAAACCTCAGAGAAGAAAAGAACACAAGGTCAACCTCAAAGGAGAAACAGACATAGTCCAGAGATCTCGACCCGATAGAAGAGTCCTCAAAAAGGAACAAGTCCAAAAGGACAATTCCAATAGCCCTAGAAGGGCAAGACCGCCCATAACGACAGCAATGAGGCCCTAAAACCTCCAAATCTTCAATCCACGCGGGGAAGGAAACACTCAAATTCCGACGAAATCGGAACCAACAGAGTCCCAAACGACCAGCTCAAGGGCTGCTGAAGACTGAACCAGTCCCCCATGCCCCACGGACCCTCAGGTCCTCTCAGAATGCTTAGCTGACACTTGTAAAAGATGCTAAGAAAAACACAAATAATAAAGCAATCACTCAGCGCCCTAACCAGACCAGCAAGGTAGAACAGGCGCCACCGTGTGTGAAAGAGGCCTCAAGACAGAAGGAACTGAACCCAATCAGAATCAGAGCCATTACTGTTAAGGCCGCAATATTTGCCCCCAGGGAGGGAGAAATAAACGACAGATAACACAAAAGACTAAACGAGTCCCCAGAACAACTTCCGTAGAAGTAACAGTGCAATCAAGAAATCGCGAGTATTGATTCCAGAAGGAAAACTCCTGAAGGAATATGAAACCAAACATGAGCTTTGAAATCAAATAAAAAAGTCATCCTAACCGGATTAAGTAAAAGAAAAGGCAACCCGTAGGTTTTCGCCTAAAAGGAGCAGACACACCCGCAGAACGGAACCCTGCTCATCCAAGCTCAGATTGGAAAGGATACTCAACCAGACTATAAGAAGATTACTTTATCCCCTTATATTTAATTATGTGAGCTATTCGAAGTAGAACACTGAGAACTCCTATATCCATTAAGGATGGGATCGCCCAACAACGCAAAAAACAGAATTTATGTTTACCTGATAAATTACTTTCTCCAACGGTGTGTCCGGTCCACGGCGTCATCCTTACTTGTGGGATATTCTCTTCCCCAACAGGAAATGGCAAAGAGCCCAGCAAAGCTGGTCACATGATCCCTCCTAGGCTCCGCCTACCCCAGTCATTCGACCGACGTTAAGGAGGAATATTTGCATAGGAGAAACCATATGTTACCGTGGTGACTGTAGTTAAAGAAAATAAATTATCAGACCTGATTAAAAAAACCAGGGCGGGCCGTGGACCGGACACACCGTTGGAGAAAGTAATTTATCAGGTAAACATAAATTCTGTTTTCTCCAACATAGGTGTGTCCGGTCCACGGCGTCATCCTTACTTGTGGGAACCAATACCAAAGCTTTAGGACACGGATGAAGGGAGGGAGCAAATCAGGTCACCTAAATGGAAGGCACCACGGCTTGCAAAACCTTTCTCCCAAAAATAGCCTCAGAAGAAGCAAAAGTGTGCAGTGAAGACCAAGTCGCTGCCTTACATATCTGATCAACAGAAGCCTCGTTCTTGAAGGCCCATGTGGAAGCCACAGCCCTAGTGGAGTGAGCTGTGATTCTTTCAGGAGGCTGCCGTCCGGCAGTCTCATAAGCCAATCGGATAATGCTTTTAATCCAGAAGGAGAGAGAGGTAGAAGTTGCTTTTTGACCTCTCCGTTTACCAGAATAAACAACAAACAAAGACGAAGTTTGTCTGAAATCCTTAGTAGCTGCTAAGTAAAATTTGAGAGCACGAACTACATCCAAGTTGTGCAACAAACGTTCCTTCTTTGAAACTGGATTAGGACACAAAGAAGGCACAACTATCTCCTGGTTAATGTTTTTGTTAGAAACAACTTTTGGAAGAAAACCAGGTTTAGTACGCAAAACCACCTTATCTGCATGGAACACCAGATAAGGAGAAGAACACTGCAGAGCAGATAATTCTGAAACTCTTCTAGCAGAAGAAATTGCAACCAAAAACAAAACTTTCCAAGATAATAACTTAATATCAACGGAATGTAAGGGTTCAAACGGAACCCCCTGAAGAACTGAAAGAACTAGGTTGAGACTCCAAGGAGGAGTCAAAATTTTGTAAACAGGCTTGATTCTAACCAGAGCCTGAACAAAGGCTAGAACATCTGGCACAGCTGCCAGCTTTTTGTGAAGTAACACAGACAAGGCAGAAATCTGTCCCATCAAGGAACTTGCAGATAATCCTTTTTCCAATCCTTCTCGAAGGAAGGATAGACTCTTAACCTTGTCCCAAGGGAATCCTGCAGATTCACACCAACAGATATACCAAATTATGTGGTAATTTTTCTGGTTACAGGCTTTCAGGCCTGAACAAGAGTATTAATAACAGAATCTGAGAACCCTCGCTTTGATAAGATCAAGCGTTCAATCTCCAAGCAGTCAGCTGGAGTGGGTCGAACGGACCTAGAACAAGAAGGTCTCGTCTCAAAGGTAGCTTCCATGGTGGAGCCGATGACATATTCACCAGATCTGCATACCAAGTCCTGCGTGGCCACGCAGGAGCTATCAAAATCACCGACGCCCTCTCCTGATTGATCCTGGCTACCAGCCTGGGGATGAGAGGAAACGGCGGGAACACATAAGCTAGTTTGAAGGTCCAAGGTGCTACTAGTGCATCCACTAGAGCCGCCTTGGGATCCCTGGATCTGTACCCGTAGTAAGGAACTCTGAAGTTCTGACGAGAGGCCATCAGATCCATGTCTGGAATGCCCCACGGTTGAGTGACTTGGGCAAAGATTTCCGGATGGAGTTCCCACTCCCCCGGATGCAATGTCTGACGACTCAGAAAATCCGCTTCCCAATTTTCCACTCCTGGGATGTGGATAGCAGACAGGTGGCAGGAGTGAGACTCCGCCCATAGAATGATTTTGGTCACTTCTTCCATCGCTAGGGAACTCCTTGTTCCCCCCTGATGGTTGATGTATGAACTTGGCCCTCGCTAGCTGAGGCCAAGCTTTGAGAGCATTGAATATCGCTCTCAGTTCCAGAATATTTATCGGTAGAAGAGATTCTACCCGAGACCAAAGACCCTGAGCTTTCAGGGATCCCCAGACCGCGCCCCAGCCCATCAGACTGGCGTCGGTCGTGACAATGACCCACTCTGGTCTGCGGAAGGTCATCCCTTGTGACAGGTTGTCCAGGGACAGCCACCAACGGAATGAGTCTCTGGTCCTCTGATTTACTTGTATCTTCGGAGACAAGTCTGAATAGTCCCCATTCCAGTGACTGAGCATGAACAATTGTAATGGTTTTAGATGAATGCGCACAAAAGGAACTATGTCCATTGCCGCTACCATCAAACCTATCACTTCCATGCACTGCGCTATGGAAGGAAGAGGAACGGAATGAAGTATCCGACAAGAGTCTAGAAGTTTTGTTTTTCTGGCTTCTGTCAGAAAAATCCTCATTTCTAAGGAGTCTATTATAGTTCCCAAGAAGGGAACCCTCGTTGACGGAGATAGAGAACTCTTTTCCACGTTCACTTTCCATCCGTGAGATCTGAGAAAGGCCAGGACAATGTCCGTGTGAGCCTTTACTTGAGGAAGGGACGACGCTCGAATCAGAATGTCGTCCAAGTAAGGTACTACAGCAATGCCCCTTGGTCTTAGCACCGCCAGAAGGGACCCTAGTACCTATGAGAAAATCCTAGGAGCAGTGGCTAATCCGAAAGAAAACGCCACGAACTGGAAATGCTTGTCCAGGAATGCAAACCTTAGGAACCGATGATGTTCCTTGTGGATAGGAATATGTAGATACGCATCCTTGAAATCCACCTTGGTCATGAATTGACCTTCCTGGATGGAAGGAAGAAGTGTTCGAATGGTTTCCATCTTGAACGATGGAACCTTGAGAAACTTGTTCAAGATCTTGAGATCTAAGATTGGTCTGAACGTTCCCTCTTTTTTGGGAACTATGAACAGATTGGAGTAGAACCCCATCCCTTGTTCTCCTAATGGAACAGGATGAATCACTCCCATTTTTAGCAGGTCTTCTACCCAATGTAAGAATGCCTGTCTTCTTATGTGGTCTGAAGACAACTGAGACCTGTGGAACCTCCCCCTTGGAGGAAGCCCCTTGAACTCCAGAGAATAACCTTGGGAGACTATTTCTAGCGCCCAAGGATCCAGAACATCTCTTGCCCAATTGAAAAGACCTATCCTGAGGAAGGGCGTGGCCCTTGCCCCCAGTGATATCAGAGATAATCTCTTTCAAGTCAGGGCCAAAGAGTGTTTTCCCCTTGAAAGGAATGTCAAGCAATTGTTCTTGGAAGACGCATCCGCTGCCCAAGATTTTAACCAAAGCGCTCTGCGCCACAATAGCAAACCCAGAATTTTTTCGCCGCTAACCTAGCCAATTGCAAGGTGGCGTCTAGGGTGAAAGAATTAGCCAATTTAAGAGCACGAATTCTGTCCATAATCTCCTCATAAGAAGAAGAATTACTAATAATCGCCTTTCCTAGCTCATCAAACTAGAAACACGCGGCTGCAGTGACAGGGACAATGCATGCAATTGGTTGTAGAAGGGAACCTTGCTGAACAAACATCTTTTTTAGCAGACCTTCTAATTTTTTATCCATAGGATCTTGGAAAGCACAACTATCTTCTATGGTATAGTGGCGCGCTTGTGTAGAGTAGAAACCGCCCCCTCGACCTTGGGGACTGTCTGCCATCAGTCCTTTCTGGGGTCGACTATAGGAAAACAATTTTTTAAATATGGGGGGAGGTACTAAAGGTATACCGGGCCTGTCCCATTCTTTACTAACAATGTACGCCACCCGCTTGGATATAGGAAAAGCTTCGGGGGGCCCCGGGGCCACTAAGAACTTTTCCATTTTACATAATGGTTCTGGAATGACCAGATAATCACAATCATCCAACTTGGATAACACCTCCTTAAGCAGAGCGCGGAGATGTTCCAACTTAAATTTAAAAGTAATCACATCAGGTTCAGCTTGTTGAGAAATGTTTCCTGAATCTGAAATTTCTCCCTCAGACAAAACCTCCCTGGCCCCCTCAGACTGGTGTAGGGGCCCTTCAGAAACCATATCATCAGCGTTCTCATGCTCTACAGAATTTTCTAAAACAGAGCAGTCGCGCTTTCGCTGATAAGTGGGCATATTGGCTAAAATGTTTTTGATAGAATTATCCATTACAGCCGTTAAATGTTGCATAGTAAGGAGTATTGGCGCACTAGATGTACTAGGGGCCTCCTGTATGGGCAAGACTGGTGTAGACGAAGGAGGGGATGATGCAGTACCATGCTTACTCCCCTCACTTGAGGAATCATCTTGGGCATCATTTTTACTAAAAATTTTTATGACATAAAATACATATAGTTAAATGAGAAGGAACCTTGGTTTCCCCACAGTCAGAACACAATCTATCTGGTAGTTCAGACATGTTAAACAGGCATAAACTTGATAACAAAGCACAAAAAACGTTTTAAAATAAAACCGTTACTGTCACTTTAAATTTTAAACTAAACACACTTTATTACTGCAATTGCGAAAAAGTATGAAGGAATTGTTCAAAATTCACCAAAATTTCACCACAGTGTCTTAAAGCCTTAAAAGTATTGCACACCAAATTTGGAAGCTTTAACCCTTAAAATAACGGAACCGGAGCCGTTTTTATATTTAACCCCTTTACAGTCCCTGGAATCTGCTTTGCTGAGACCCAACCAAGCCCAAAGGGGAATACGATACCAAATGATGCCTTCAGAAAGACTTTTCTATGTATCAGAGCTCCACACACATGCAGCTGCATGCCATGCTGTCCTCAAAAACAAGTGCGCCATACCGGCGCGAAAATGAGGCTCTGACTATGATTAGGGAAAGCCCCTAAAGAATAAGGTGTCTAAAACAGTGCCTGCCGATATAATCATATCAAAATACCCAGAATAAATGATTCCTCAAGGCTAAATATGTGTTAATAATGAATCGATTTAGCCCAGAAAAAGTCTACAGTCTTAATAAGCCCTTGTGAAGCCCTTATTTACTATCTTAATAAACATGGCTTACCGGATCCCATAGGGAAAATGACAGCTTCCAGCATTACATCGTCTTGTTAGAATGTGTCATACCTCAAGCAGTAAGAGACTGCACACTGTTCCCCCAACTGAAGTTAATTGCTCTCAACAGTCCTGTGTGGAACAGCCATGGATTTTAGTTACGGTGCTAAAATCATTTTCCTCATACAAACAGAAATCTTCATCTCTTTTCTGTTTCTGAGTAAATAGTACATACCAGCACTATTTTAAAATAACAAACTCTTGATTGAATAAGAAAAACTACAGTTAAACACTAAAAAACTCTAAGCCATCTCCGTGGAGATGTTGCCTGTACAACGGCAAAGAGAATGACTGGGGTAGGCGGAGCCTAGGAGGGATCATGTGACCAGCTTTGCTGGGCTCTTTGCCATTTCCTGTTGGGGAAGAGAATATCCCACAAGTAAGGATGACGCCGTGGACCGGACACACCTATGTTGGAGAAATGTGCCGTAACAGAACACGAAGGCGAGCCAGTCTAACAAAAAGCACAGTATGTTTCCACCGGAGTCTCAGGAACAGTCGCTCCCCCAGAAAGCTGAATGGGCCACCCCATGCCTGGGGGGCCCAGGTTGACTGGACACGAACATAATCTTAAGCAGACATCTGGAAGCTGCAGATGCACCATCGCCATCAGGATTTGAATACAGAAACGTGCTGCAACCTCTGGAGGGAACAAACCCCCATCCAGGGAAGGATAAACATAATCTGGGTCCCCTGCACGTGTAGCAACAGTAAGTGGTAGGGAACTCGCCAATTGAGGGACAGCACCCCCAGAAGCGGATGGCTCAGCGGCCCCTAGATTCCCTGATCCCAAGGATTTAAGCCCTCTAGCACGGCATATGGAACATAACTGACTCATGTTTCATCTGGGCCGATTCGTATTCACTACAATAAGTAGCATCTGAATCAGAGACCACTTCAATCTCAACATCAGAATCCTCCATAACTAGATTTATTTCAAATTTGGTCCATTTTTTGTATTCATATCCCAAACGGCACCTTACACCAACAATGGCTGGGGCACTCACCACCTCCTATGCTCCAGACACCAGCAGACCAGAATTTCTCTGTTGCCACACGATCAGGAATGTGAAACTGGAGAGTCAAAAACGTGACCCCGCCCGGTCACAAGGTAAGCCGTATAGTCCAGAAAAAGTGCACCCGACCGCAAAGGCTGTATTACTTCCAAGGCCGTTATGTTGCACAAAACCATGAGCCGAAGTAACACTACACATAAGCAGGTTGAATCACATAACAAACATGATTAAAAAAAAACCCTTAGGAGATATTAACCCTTGATTCCAAGATACAAGAAGGAGCCTCACTGAGACCCTGATTACTCTAGTTGATCCCGCAAGGTGGTAGCCTCTCGGGAAAACAATTGTAATACAAACCAATCATGTGAAAAGTAAACCAACGATCTTACCAGAATCTACGCCGTGGAACAGGAACACGGCCCTTCAAGTGTGACAAATAGTAGACTTGCCTCTGCCATGGACTTGAGAGAAGAAAGCAGGCAGCGAAACTCATCAACGCGGATTGCTTATGGAGCTATTAAAAATGAGTAGGGATGGTTTTGCAGAAAGACTTTCCCTGCATCTCCGGACTCTGTCATCCAAGCTCTCACTGAGAGGCTAACAAGATTACTTAAAACTCCAGTCCCATGCCGAAGAGTACTACCCTCCATAAGAGACAAATCGTAAATTTCTGACACTTCTCTGCCAACCTCCTGGAACAAAAGGCAAAGAATGACTGGGGGATAATGGAAGTTGGAGGAGTTTTTAAGCCTTTGGCTGGGGTCTCTTTGCCTCCTCCTGGTGGCCAGGTTCTGATTTCCCAAAAGTAATGAATGGACCTGTGGACTCTTTCCATTTATGAAGAAAATAACATTCTTAAAGTGATGCAAAGTCATCAGACCGTGAGAGAGTGCTAATTTCCCGTAGCTGTGTTGTGCGACTGTAACTTACACTTTGAAAATAAATCTGAAATAAATTCTTGGACATGCTAGAATGTTACAGATATTCCAGATTTGTCTGCAGTCTCCCAATAAATGTACATACTAGGTGACTGTGATTTCTGATTTTTTTACACTTTGTTTGCTACAACTTTTTTATAGTCAAAACCCACCCACCACTTGCCTTAGTTGAATGAGTGAATAGTCTTGCTGCTGTCATTTTGTTAGTAAAATGTCCATTGTTTTGAAATTCCTTATTTTAGGCTTGAGAGTTCTGCAGTGTTCATTTCCAGTTTTCAGAAGCTGTAAATCTCACATTTCCAGACTTAAAAAGGGACATAAACCACTAAAAACATTTTATAAGCATAGTATTGAGTTTATTCCCCGCCTCCCTCTAGTCATGAGTGCTGCCAAGTTGAAATCTAGCTGTCACTGCATGCCAGTGCTTATGTGTTTGCTAATGCGCCGTAACTCTCCTTCGGATACCTGCAAGGTAACCTAAGTTCCAAAAATGGTGGCAACCATATGTAGAGGGGGTGCATGGGATGTATTTAGGTTTTTATTGTACCTTCAAATTTTAATCTTGAAATAATTCAAGAATGTTTATTCCACACTGAAAGTGTTAACTGCTCCTATTAAGGGAGCAGTAAACACCTTGTAATTACAAGACATTTCTGTTGTCTTGTTATAGAACATATCAGCCAAGTCTTAACATTTTTAAAACAAACTAACATCATTTATACTGCAATATGCTTTCAAGAGAAACTAAACCACCATGATAATGCTTTCAAACTGGATCACACCTTCATGACAGTGTTTTCCAACGGGATCACTTCTATGTGAGCACAAAGGCAAAACACATTGATGACAGTTCGGATTCCAGTTTTTGTGGCTACATTATTGAAATCCATGTCACAAATAAACCCCTGTACTGTCACATAGAGCTAAATTTAATTAAGGGTGTATGCCCCCTATTGTTTGCTGGCTTGTGCATGCAAGCTTAAAAAGGGATATTTATGAAGAAGCAGTTTAAAAAGTTTCCTAAAAAACAGAGGTGGTGGATTAAAATAATTACAGAATGATTGACAAGCCCTGATCTGAAGCAATCGCACACGAGCAGATGTGTATTGCTGTATGAGCATCTGATCAAACAATAATAAATGCAGGCAGCTAAATTGCAATCCTAAGCAGACAGGTTCACTACCTGTGAACATTTTCATCATCCAAACTATGATAAATCTGCTCCATCGTATAAGAATACTCTTTCACAGTTTTCTTTTGTCATGGTTGCCAAACCTAAAGGCAGGGGGCATCTTTATCAAGGATTCCACTTTGCAAGATTAAAGGGGTGCAGTTAAAATGTTCTAATGCATTAGAGTATTTTAGAATTGCCCTATTGTTTGCCTTTAAAAGTATGTGTTTAATTCCCTGTAAAGGGGTAATACACATAATTAAGTCAGCTTCTGATGGACAATGTACTACCAACAATAACCTGAACACAGACTGGTAAGCCAATCAAAAGAGGCACAGAGCTAGTGTATTGTCAGTCCGGTTGCAGTTTTTTTTGTCAAAATCCATGGAGATATTTTGTAGCATAATATTGCATATTTTAGTTTGAGTCACAATATTTTATAACTTATTTATAACTAAGTGAAAAAAGCCCAATGCAGTCCATTTTCAAAACCTGCCCACCATTTCAACCCATTGGCTACTAGAGTTATTACACTGTAGCCCTACATTGGCTGATAGAGTTAATAGACTGTAGCCAATTGGTTAATATGAATGTCAATAGCAGACCTTAAACTGGATTGGATTGACCTGCTCTAGCTTTAACAAATTCTTATATATGAATGAAATTAAACAGCTGCATAATAATAAGACATCACATCTGATCCCTAATTGCTTTTCTGTATTCTGAAAAAGCAAAAGTAACTTACTAAATGTTTACCAGCAAACACTGAGGTCAGCTTTCTGACAAAGCAAACAATTGCTCCTAATCTTGAGACTGTACAACTTACTAAGTATATATAATTAGGTAATAATTGTAAAATATCTTGTAATTCTATCTACAAATCTTACTGAAGTTGAACTATAAAGTTATTAGTGGAAGTAGGAAATTAACTGAATCATTAATGCTTCAGGCTTGATATTTCATCCTGCTGGGTAAATTTAATTTTACAGCCATTTTCTTCAAAAAGGTTATAGTCATATTTCTTATTTGTCCTATAGTGTGAAGATTTAGTCTTTTAGGGCAACAACCTGGGAGTGAAACATAACTTTAGTTATATAATCCCCGATTTGTTCTTTCATGATTTAGTGTGAGCATGCAATTTTAAATAAGTTTCAAATTCAGTTCTATCACTTAATGTTTTGTTCTCTTGGTATCCTTTGTTGAAAAAAGCATACCTAGGTAGGCTCAGGAGCTGCTAATTGGTGGCTGCACATATATGCTTCATGTTCATGAGCATTACTGTTTCTTCAACCATGGATACCAAGAGAATGGAGCAAATTAAACAATAGACATAAAATATAAAGCTGTTTAAAATTGTATTCTCTATCTGAAATCATGAAAGAAAAATGTGGGGTATAATATCTCTTAAGAGACACAAAAGACAAAACAAACTTTTGTGATTCGGATAAAGCAAGCAAGCGAAAACAAATCTATTTATATTAATAAATTCACTTAATTCTCTTTGTATCATTTACTGAAGAGTATACCTAGGTAGGCTCAGCAGCATGCTTTCTTGCAAACTATGCGGCAGCAGTATTTCTACCAAAGTATAACATGGCAAACACTGCTGCACTATAGCAATCAAGACCACTGCCCACCCAAGACAGATGCACACTCTTGAGCCTACATGGGTATGCTTTTCAACAAAGGATATAAAATGAACAATGTGAATTTTATAACAGAAGCAAATTGGAGGTTTTTTTTTGTGGGGGGGGGTTCAATTAAAATGATTCAGTACCTACTATAACAGGGTAGTAGCTCATTTTATGTTTTAACCTCCCATCGAAATGGTTTGCTAGCCACACTGCATTATATTTGTATGTCACCGCTACATGTGACCGCTACATGTGACCGCTACATGTGACCGCTACATTCCAGCCAAAATTTGACACCACATGGATGCATTTCGGTATTGAAAAGAAGCATTTTTGTAATATACATGCATTAGCAAAGATGCTTTTAATAAAAGTTATAGCTGTTTCAAAAGAGTATTTAAGTATGCACCGTGCACCAGCATTTTAAACACAGGACTTGCTCAGAGAGCCGAACGTGCATGTACCATCTAGTAATGACTCAATTTGTTAATTGCGGACATGATACAAGCCCCACTGGTTATCTGAGTAGCTGCAGTATTTAAAATGTAGGTGCAGTGAGAATATCTAGCTATGCTTCACATGCATGTGCAGAGAAAAATGTTAACACTAAAACAGTGATAACTTTTACTAGAAGCATTTGTGCCAATACATGTATATTGCAAATATGTTTCTATTCAAAGATGTAATTAATCTATGTGCAATTAAATTTTGACCGGGATGTCCCTTTAGGAAGAAGAAGAAGAAGAAAAAATAAGAAGAAAAAAAAAAGAACATGAAGCCCATATTTTTTTCTTTCATGATTTAGAAAGAACATGCAATTTTAAACAACTTTCCAATTTACTTCTATTATCTAATATGC
Organism: Bombina bombina; assembly: GCF_027579735.1. Taxonomy (NCBI): domain Eukaryota; kingdom Metazoa; phylum Chordata; class Amphibia; order Anura; family Bombinatoridae; genus Bombina; species Bombina bombina. The sequence goes on along the minus strand of NC_069503.1, from coordinate 235,936,280 downwards.
TTCATTCTCTTGATATCATTTGCAGAAAAGCATATCTAGATAGGCTCAGTAGCTGCTGATTGGTAGCTGCACATAGATGTCTTGTGTGATTGTCTCACCCATGTGCATTGCTATTTCTTAAACAAAGTATATCTGAAGAATGAAGCAAATTAGATAAGAGAAGTAAATTGGAAAGTTGTTTAAAATTGCATGTTCTTTCTAAATCATGAAAGAAAAAAATTGTACCCTCTATCTGAATCGTGAAAGAAAAATTTGGGGTTTAATGTCCTTTTAAGTTCTCAACAAACCTACTGGATGCTTAGTGGCATAAGTGTAGGCATTGGTTTTATGTTCCATTTTATTTTCAAGAACTGTGTTTTTGCATTTATTCTTTTACATGTCTTCCGTTTCTGTAATTTGGCACTGTGTAACATTTGTCTTTCGTTATTAAAATAACAGAATTTATGTTTACCTGATAAATTACTTTCTCCAACGGTGTGTCCGGTCCACGGCGTCATCCTTACTTGTGGGATATTCTCTTCCCCAACAGGAAATGGCAAAGAGCCCAGCAAAGCTGGTCACATGATCCCTCCTAGGCTCCGCCTTCCCCAGTCATTCGACCGACGTAAAGGAGGAATATTTGCATAGGAGAAATCATATGATACCGTGGTGACTGTAGTTAAAGAAAATAAATTATCAGACCTGATTAAAAAACCAGGGCGGGCCGTGGACCGGACACACCGTTGGAGAAAGTAATTTATCAGGTAAACATAAATTCTGTTTTCTCCAACATAGGTGTGTCCGGTCCACGGCGTCATCCTTACTTGTGGGAACCAATACCAAAGCTTTAGGACACGGATGAAGGGAGGGAGCAAATCAGGTCACCTAGATGGAAGGCACCACGGCTTGCAAAACCTTTCTCCCAAAAATAGCCTCAGAAGAAGCAAAAGTATCAAATTTGTAAAATTTAGTAAAAGTGTGCAGAGAAGACCAAGTCGCTGCCTTACATATCTGATCAACAGAAGCCTCGTTCTTGAAGGCCCATGTGGAAGCCACGGCCCTAGTGGAATGAGCTGTGATTCTTTCAGGAGGCTGCCGTCCGGCAGTCTCGTAAGCCAATCTGATGATGCTTCTAAGCCAAAAAGAGAGAGAGGTAGAAGTTGCTTTTTGACCTCTCCTTTTACCAGAATAAACAACAAACAAGGAAGATGTTTGTCTAAAATCCTTTGTAGCATCTAAATAGAATTTTAGAGCACGAACTACATCCAAATTGTGCAACAAACGTTCCTTCTTTGAAACTGGATTCGGACACAAAGAAGGCACGACTATCTCCTGGTTAATGTTTTTGTTAGAAACAACTTTCGGAAGAAAACCAGGTTTAGTACGCAAAACCACCTTATCTGCATGGAACACCAGATAAGGAGGAGAACACTGCAGAGCAGATAACTCTGAAACTCTTCTAGCAGAAGAAATTGCAACCAAAAACAAAACTTTCCAAGATAATAACTTAATATCAACGGAATGTAAGGGTTCAAACGGAACCCCCTGAAGAACTGAAAGAACTAAATTGAGACTCCAAGGAGGAGTCAAAGGTTTGTAAACAGGCTTGATCCTAACCAGAGCCTGAACAAAAGCTTGAACATCTGGCACAGCTGCCAGCTTTTTGTGAAGTAACACAGACAAAGCAGAAATCTGTCCCTTCAAAGAACTTGCAGATAATCCTTTCTCCAAACCTTCTTGAAGAAAGGATAGAATCTTAGGAATTTGTATCTTGTCCCAAGGGAATCCTTTAGATTCACACCAACAGATATATCTTTTCCATATTTTATGGTAGATTTTTCTAGTTACAGGCTTTCTGGCCTGAACAAGAGTATCAATGACAGAATCTGAGAACCCTCGCTTTGATAAAATCAAGCGTTCAATCTCCAAGCAGTCAGTTGGAGTGAGACCAGATTCGGATGTTCGAACGGACCTTGAACAAGAAGGTCCCGTCTCAAAGGTAGCTTCCATGGTGGAGCCGATGACATATTCACCAGGTCTGCATACCAAGTCCTGCGTGGCCACGCAGGAGCTATCAAGATCACCGATGCCCTCTCCTGATAGATCCTGGCTACCAGCCTGGGGATGAGAGGAAACGGTGGGAATACATACGCTAGTTTGAAGGTCCAAGGTGCTACTAGTGCATCTACTAGAGTCGCCTTGGGATCCCTGGATCTGGACCCGTAGCAAGGAACCTTGAAGTTCTGACGAGAGGCCATCAGATCCATGTCTGGAATGCCCCACAACTGAGTAATTTGGGCAAAGATTTCCGGATGGAGTTCCCACTCCCCCGGATGAAATGACTGACGACTCAGAAAATCCGCTTCCCAATTTTCCACTCCTGGAATGTGGATTGCAGACAAGTGGCAGGAGTGAGACTCCGCCCATTGAATAATTTTGGTCACTTCTTCCATCGCCAGGGAACTCCTTGTTCCCCCCTGATGGTTGATGTATGCAACAGTCGTCATGTTGTCCGATTGAAACCGTATGAATTTGGCCTTTGCAAGCTGAGGCCAAGCCTTGAGAGCATTGAATATCGCTCTTAGTTCCAGAATATTTATCGGGAGAAGAGATTCTTCCCGAGACCAAAGACCCTGAGCTTTCAGACCGCGCCCCAGCCCACCAGACTGGCGTCGGTCGTGACAATGACCCACTCTGGTCTGCGGAAGCTCATCCCCTGTGACAGGTTGTCCAGGGACAGCCACCAACGGAGTGAATCTCTGGTCCTCTGATCTACTTGTATCGTCGGAGACAAGTCTGTATAATCCCCATTCCACTGACTGAGCATGCACAGTTGTAATGGTCTCAGATGAATTCGCGCAAAAGGAACTATGTCCATTGCCGTGACCATCAAACCTATTACTTCCATGCACTGCGCTATGGAAGGAAGAGGAACAGAATGAAGTACTTGACAAGAGTTTAGAAGTTTTGATTTTCTGGCCTCTGTCAGAAAAATCCTCATTTCTAAGGAGTCTATTATTGTTCCCAAGAAGGGAACTTTTGTTGACGGAGACAGAGAACTTTTTTCTACGTTCACTTTCCACCCGTGAGATCTGAGAAAGGCCAGGACGATGTCCGTGTGAGCCTTTGCTTGTGGAAGGGACGACGCTTGAATCAGAATGTCGTCCAAGTAAGGTACTACTGCAATGCCCCTTGGTCTTAGCACCGCTAGAAGGGACCCCAGTACCTTTGTGAAAATTCTTGGAGCAGTGGCTAATCTGAACGGAAGTGCCACAAACTGGTAATGCTTGTCCAGAAAGGCGAACCTTAGGAACCGATGATGTTCCTTGTGGATAGGAATATGTAGATACGCATCCTTTAAATCCACCGTGGTCATGAATTGACCTTCCTGGATGGAAGGAAGAATTGTTCGAATGGTTTCCATTTTGAACGATGGAACCTTGAGAAACTTGTTTAGGATCTTGAGATCTAAGATTGGTCTGAATGTTCCCTCTTTTTTGGGAACTATGAACAGATTGGAGTAGAACCCCATCCCTTGTTCTCCTAATGGAACAGGATGAATCACTCCCATTTTTAACAGGTCTTCTACACAATGTAAGAATGCCTGTTTTTTTATGTGGTCTGAAGACAATTGAGACCTGTGGAACCTCCCCCTTGGGGGAAGCCCCTTGAATTCCAGAAGATAACCTTGGGAGACTATTTCCAGCGCCCAAGGATCCAGAACATCTCTTGCCCAAGCCTGAGCGAAGAGAGAGAGTCTGCCCCCCACCAGATCCGGTCCCGGATCGGGGGCCAACATCTCATGCTGTCTTGGTAGCAGTGGCAGGTTTCTTGGCCTGCTTACCTTTGTTCCAGCCTTGCATTGGCCTCCAGGCTGGCTTGGCTTGAGAAGTATTACCCTCTTGCTTAGAGGATGTAGCACTTGTGGCTGGTCCGTTTCTGCGAAAGGGACGAAAATTTGGTTTATTTTTAGCCTTGAAAGACCTATTTTGAGGAAGGGCGTGGCCCTTACCCCCAGTGATATCAGAAATAATCTCTTTCAAGTCAGGGCCAAACAGCGTTTTCCCCTTGAAAGGAATGTTAAGCAATTTATTCTTGGAAGACGCATCCGCTGACCAAGATTTTAGCCAAAGCGCTCTGCGCGCCACAATAGCAAACCCAGAATTTTTCGCCGCTAATCTAGCCAATTGCAAAGTGGCGTCTAAGGTGAAAGAGTTAGCCAATTTGAGAGCATGAATTCTGTCCAAAATCTCCACATAAGAAGAATCTTTATTGAGCGCCTTTTCTAGCTCATCGAACCAGAAACATGCTGCTGTAGTGACAGGAACAATGCATGAAATTGGTTGTAGAAGGTAACCTTGCTGAACAAACATCTTTTTAAGCAAACCCTCTAATTTTTTATCCATAGGATCTTTGAAAGCACAACTATCTTCTATGGGTATAGTGGTGCGTTTGTTTAGAGTAGAAACCGCCCCCTCGACCTTGGGGACTGTCTGCCATAAGTCCTTTCTGGGGTCGACCATAGGAAACAATTTCTTGAATATAGGGGGAGGGACGAAAGGTATGCCGGGCCTTTCCCATTCTTTGTTTACAATATCCGCCACCCGCTTGGGTATAGGAAAAGCTTCGGGGGGCCCCGGGACCTCTAGGAACTTGTCCATCTTACATAATTTCTCTGGAATGACCAAATTCTCACAATCATCCAGAGTAGATAACACCTCCACCTCCTTAAGCAGAGCGCGGAGATGTTCCAATTTAAATTTGAATGTAATTACATCAGGTTCAGCTTGTTGAGAAATTTTCCCTGAATCTGAAATTTCTCCCTCAGACAAAACCTCCCTGGCCCCCTCAGACTGGTGTAGGGGCACTTCAGAACCAATATCATCAGCGTCCTCATGCTCTTCCGTATTTTCTAAAACAGAGCAGTCGCGCTTTCGCTGATAAGTGGGCATTTTGGCTAAAATGTTTTTGATAGAATTATCCATTACAGCCGTTAATTGTTGCATAGTAAGGAGTATTGGCGCACTAGATGTACTAGGGGCCTCCTGTGTGGGCAAGACTGGCGTAGACGAAGGAGGGGATGATGCAGTACCATGCTTACTCCCCTCACTTGAGGAATCATCTTGGGCATCATTTTCTCTAAATTTTGTGTCACATAAATCACATCTATTTAAATGAGAAGGAACCTTGGCTTCCCCACATACAGAACACAGTCTATCTGGTAGTTCAGACATGTTAAACAGGCATAAACTTGATAACAAAGTACAAAAAACGTTTTAAAATAAAACCGTTACTGTCACTTTAAATTTGAAACTGAATACACTTTATTACTGCAAATGTGAAAAAGTATGAAGGAATTGTTCAAAATTCACCAAAATTTCACCACAGTGTCTTAAAAGTATTGCACACCAAATTTGGAAGCTTTAACCCTTAAAATAACGGAACCGGAGCCGTTTTTATATTTAACCCCTATACAGTCCCTGGTATCTGCTTTGCTGAGACCCAACCAAGCCCAAAGGGGAATACGATACCAAATGACGCCTTCAGAAAGCCTTTTCTATGTATCAGAGCTCCTCACACATGCATCTGCATGTCATGCTTCCCAAAAACAAGTGCGCAATAGAGGCGCGAAAATGAGGCTCTGCCTATGATTAGGGAAAGCCCCTAGAGAATAAGGTGTCCAATACAGTGCCTGCCGGTTATTTTACATAATTCCCAAGAATAAAATAATTCCTCAAAGCTATGAAGTATTAAAAATGCTTATATATCAATCGTTTTAGCCCAGAAAATGTCTACCAGTCTTAACAGCCCTTGTGAAGCCCTTTATTCTTATGTAATAAAAATGGCTTACCGGATCCCATAGGGAAAATGACAGCTTCCAGCATTACATCGTCTTGTTAGAAATGTGTCATACCTCAAGCAGCAAAAGTCTGCTCACTGTTTCCCCCAACTGAAGTTAATTCCTCTCAACAGTCCTGTGTGGAAACAGCCATCGATTTTAGTAACGGTTGCTAAAATCATTTTCCTCTTACAAACAGAAATCTTCATCACTTTTCTGTTTCAGAGTAAATAGTACATACCAGCACTATTTTAAAATAACAAACTCTTGATTGAAGAATAAAAACTACAGTTAAACACCAAAAAACTCTAAGCCATCTCCGTGGAGATGTTGCCTGTACAACGGCAAAGAGAATGACTGGGGAAGGCGGAGCCTAGGAGGGATCATGTGACCAGCTTTGCTGGGCTCTTTGCCATTTCCTGTTGGGGAAGAGAATATCCCACAAGTAAGGATGACGCCGTGGACCGGACACACCTATGTTGGAGAAATTAATATATCTTATTCTGTTTTTGGGCTCTAGTATCTGATTGACAAACCCTTAGAGACAAGGTTGTAATCACGTTACCAAACTGTTAAATTGTGTGGGTTATTGGTAGATCTGCATTTGATTTTGACTTACTATAGAGTAATTAGGGTTCCCTTAGACGCCATTATCTAAAGTCTAGGGTGGTGGCAGCATAGTTAATCGGGGGTGGTGCAGGCAGAATTAGGGGGTTAATTTGGTATAATTTTAGGCCCTTGTAGAGGTAAAGGTAACCAGAGGCTGTTAACCCTTCCTTCATTCCCATAGTCACGGGCCTAGGTTGGGCAGATAGGCTTAGCCGTCACACCATGTGGCTAGCGAGCCGATTGGATGGGAAGTGAAAACACCATGAATGAATGAATGAATGGAGTGGGCAGGTGGAACAGGGCTAAGGAACAAAAACATCAGAGGGTATAAAATGTATTTTCCATTATTGTACATACATTTACATTGAGCATTATACATAAAATACTACACATTTGAAATCTGGCTTTAGGCTTTGCTAAATTTACCATAACTTTAATATAAAGGGCCCCATTTATCAAGCTGTGAAAGCAGCTTCGGGGCCCAGCGTTTCAGGATTTTGCATATGAGCCTTATGTATAACTGGAAAGGTTTTATGTAAAAGTGATAAAATAATCAGCTCATAGCCAACATCTTTACTTTATAGAAAAAAAAACTATTTCAAGGCTAATAACTAGATATGCACTCAACAATAAATCAGGTTCTTTACATTTAAAGGGACATGAAACACACATTTTTTTCATTCATGATTTTGAAAGAGCACACAATTTTAAACAAAGTTCTAATTTACTTCTATTAACTAATTTGCTTCATTATCTTGATATCCTTTGCTGAAAAGCATATCTATATAGGCTCAGTAGCTGCTGATTGGTGGCTGCACATAAATGCCTCGTGTGATTGGCTCACCCATGTGCATTGCTATTTCTTCAACAAAGTATATCTAAAGAATGAAGCAAATTAGATAAGAGAAGTAAATTAGAATGTTGTTTAAAAATGTATTCTTTACCTGAATAAAAAAAATTGGGTTGGGGGGCGTGTCCAAGCAGTGGCTGTGAACGGCCGCATTTTTCTGGAGCTCCAGGAGAAGAAATCATAATCCGCCGGTTATGGTTCCACAACCACAGCAACTACTATAAATACGACTGGCATCGTATCTTTACAATACTTGCAAACTAACCCAAGGCTCTGTTGCTGTATTGATGACCCTTGAGAAGGAAAAGGACAATTGAGGCCTGTTGCTGCGGCAAACCCACAGGCAACGTTCCCCCCCCCCCCCCGGCTTGCTGGGGTATTTTTCCAGAACTGGTTATAATTACAGCTCCATTTGGCATATCGGGTTGCCCATAAAGTATACTACATTAACTAGCAGGGGTAAACCTTAATACAACTATGCAGCAAGGAATTGCAATGATCACTAACAAAGCCACGAGGGCTGAAACCCATCCCAGCATACCGAATCTTCTAAGTGCCAAACTAGAGGCCTTATTTCAATCCTTAATTGATAAAGCGCCCTCTGAACAAGAATTGCAGCTCCTTATGGATAAGGTGCCATCAGCGAGTTCGACAGCTCCGATAACACAAGCCGCCATGAAATACAGGCCCAGCATGTCCATATGGTCTGGAGAACTTAAACTAACTAGCCAACAACAGACCGGGGACTTTTCTCAGCAAACCAGCTACCTAATGTCACCCTCTCTGACAACCTCGGATAACACCCGTATCTTTCACTCAGGCTACCCGGAGCAGGAGTCTATTACATATTCGCCCGCTGAACAAGAATTGCAGCTCCTTATGGATAAAGTGCCATCAGAGAGTTCAACAGCTCCGATAACACAAGCCGCTTTGACATACAGGCCCAGCATATATATGTGGACTGGAGAACTTAAACTAATTAGCCAACAAGAGACCGGGCACTTTTCTCAGCAATCCAGCTACCTAACATCACCCTCTCTAACAACCTCGGATAACACCCGTACCTTGCACTCAGGCTACCCAGAGCAGGAGACTATCACATCTTACCCTGCAACGGCACACAGCAGCAACCCAGTGGAGGCCATAGGCATCAACATCGCCGGTCTCGCCGGCGACAAGTGGGGAACAATGTAGATGCAGGACCGCTCGGGGAATGGTCTGAAACAACCTCGCGCTCAGGACTGAAACTGCAAACGGAGCTGCCGCTTACAGTGAAAGGGGAGGCGGTTAAGGCAGAGATATTGTTCCATACGTTTTCAGAGGATCCCCCGGATGCTACCTCACTCCCCATGCCACAGACTGGTAACCTTAGTGTATCAAACGGCTCAATTTGGAGATGGGGTTCCCCAGGCACATCTTCCCTACAGCTTGGAAAGACAGCCCAGGTGAACAGTGGGGTTAACCCTGCATCAACAACTCTCCCTGAGATGGCTAAAGCTAAGTACCATACGCAGGAAATCTCTGGGGGTTAAAAGACTTACCACTATGTATGTCGTCACATTACACCTTGTTAGTCTCATATTACCCTTTCATGCATGCTATTACTTGATATAGGTTTACTTTGTTGTATTTATTTCATAGTTAACATGGTTAGAATATCTTATACCGGAGAATATTAAGGTATTATTAGCAATGATTGGCAAAAGGCTTGGATGTCCTATGTATGCACTGCACCTGTACACATAGATACCACATACCCAATTTTAAAATTGCACACATAAAGAAGGAGAGGATGCTAGCAGATTAAGGGAAGCAACACCCAACTTATGTATATTCCTATAATAAGTTAACATTTTTTCTCATGATCAATTGATGGCGCAAGTTACTTATTTCTATATTAACCCTTGGGCACAGCCAGCGGCCGGGGCGGTGCTTGGAGGGGCATACGTACATCTTACAGAAGCGGCATCAACACAAAACCAGTTAGTTTAGAGGATAAAATGCATAAGTGATGAATGAGTAGAGACACTGAAGTCTTCCCCTGCAAAAGGCAATTATTCACAATATCTAGCTACTTATCACTGTTCGACAACCGTGACATAACAAAGCTGTATAACCATTGTGTAGTAAAATCTTTCCCAATGCTTGCTTACAAACACCTTCTTGATCAGTCATGGGCATCCAGTGTGTTATGTTCTATAGATTCTCACAGTTCTGTCTGTTAGCATCCAATTCACAGGTTTGTTCATTTTATTATTATAACACATCATTTTAGGATGCAAATTTCTTGTTTGTCTTGTCTGTTTATACTGAATCCCTAGCTTTACAACACTTCTTCATAGCAGGTCCAAGAGTGGCCTAGCAAGCAAGAAGGGACTGAAAATGAGGACTGCATTTTTAGGAGTACAATTTAGTATTATAGAACACAACAAATATGTAATATGCGTGTACTGTATTTTGAAACTATATTTGTAATGTCCTTAATAAAATAAAATATAAAAAAAAAAAAAAATTGGGTTTAATGTCCCTTTAAAGTATTGGTAGGAATATGGCATCTTAACACTGAAGTAGAAGCAGCTCCCCAAAGTCTGAGAGGGTGAGTACCCATTCATAGACCCCTCCTCTTCCTGTTGGATTTTAGAGCTAACAGAGTTGTGTGTTCTACAGCAAAGGCAAGATACAACAAGAAGCTAACTAAGCAGGCTTCTAAATCATTATTTAAATAGTCATACACACTATTCTGCTGGCCCTAGCCTAGAATGAAATTTCAAGCAATTAAGAAATTAGTCTTTTCCCATGATTAATTTTGAGTTGGCTACTAATTATTTTCCTGACTAGCTAAATACAAAAATAACAGTGATAATTGCAAGCCCTATGGATGAAGTAGACACAAAAGCAAACTCTAATAAAACGTACATATTAATTCTCCCACCATGACAAAGCATAACTATCTATAAACTAAGGCAGTGTCATTTCTAAAACCTAACCAAATCACAAACTAGCATCACCTGGACAGGGAGAAATTTTTGCAACAATAAGTATAAATCAGATATCAGTGGTAGAAAGATTTTGCCAGACTGAGCATTTCAATCAGCAACATTATAGGTTTGTGACATTGTCCCAGCATGTAAATCGACAGAGATACCTTAGACTGAAGTGGCATCCTCATAGCAGTGTTGTAGCATGCGTCAGAAGTAGGTAAAGGCTATGGTAAGTAAGCAGGAAAATCCTGCTCTTTTAATAACTTGTTTTGTTTAGTCTGTATTTTTGGACATGAATCAAATTCAATGTGTACCCTTATTCATGCACCTAGCACTACAAAATGTATTATTATTGGTTATTTGTAGAGCGCCAACAGATTCCACAGCGCCATAAAATGTAGCGGTCACATACAAATAAATTATAATAACTGTTTAGAAACAAAAAAAAAAAATCTTCTAAAGTTACTTTAGTAAAATATCCCTATAAGTACAATTTCTTTCCCATAATCATTAAAGTATTTATTAAGAGTATGCTCTGCTTCCAAGGCCAATTGGCAGTAACAATACACCTACTCACGAGAATCCAAATGCCAGCGTTGGCTCTCCTAGCTTATTCTTTGCTCATGCAACAGATTATGTAATAATTACTAAATTTTAAGAGTTTGGTGAAAGCCTTTATAGAGATGACAAGTGTAAGGGATTGAGTGTTTCATTACGCATAGTTTAAAAAAAAAAAAAAACTCAACTATTTAGTACTTTTATCATTTACTTTGCAGTGTTTTTTTTCTGTAATGCATTTCCTGCAGGATTCAGAATTTTGATCTAACATTATGGACAGTGATTGCTTGTTCAGGAAATTTTCGATATATGTCCTTAACCCTTTAACAGCTGAGCCATTTTCACACATTTAAGCCCCACTGTAGGGTATTTTTCAGTGAGAAACTGACACACATATGTTGTTTCTGCAGACACAGCAGATTTACACTATGCTATTTTTATGTATATATTATATGTGAGAGCACAACAAAATGCGTAATCAAAATGCATGTGTGTGGGTTTTTTCCATAAACTCTGTTGTAAAAAGAAGAAGGGGTTATCTACAAAGAAAAAAGGCCATTAGGACACACGCGTATAACTTTGATGTGCTCACAGGGGCTCCCATGAGCCTCTACTCAAATAAATGCACATGTATACACAGTGATCACCAGGCCATAAAAAAACTCTATAGCGACTATTTTAAAGAGGGGCTTCTGAGTGCTAAAAAAATGGGTCAACACCAGGACATTTCCATTCAATTGGTGGGTCTTGGGGGTTTCTAGAACTTAAAGGAAGCAGAGGTTGAGGGGTTTAAATACTTAACCACCATCCAGCTCTCTTAAAAGGAACAGTCTACTCAAGGTTTTTTATTATTTAAAAAGATAGGTAACGACTTTAATACCCTTTTCCAAGCTTTGCACAACCAACAATGTTATAGTAATATACTTTATAGCCTCTAAACTACTAAATATCTGCCTATTTCCAAGCCACTACAGGCCGCCTCTTATCTCTATGCATTTTATTAGCATTTGCAGCCAGAAAGCGCTAGTTCATGTGCTCCATATAGATATCATTGTGCTCACTCCCGTGGAGTTATTTATGAGTCAGCACGGATTGGCTAAAAAGCAAGTCTGTAAAAAACAAAACAAAACAAAAAACACAAAAAAAACGAAAATAAGTGAACAGTCAGAGGTAAAAAGTAAAATTAACCGTGTTAGTTATGCAAAACTGCGGAATGGGTAATAAAGGGATTATCTATCGTTTTAAACAATATACATTTTCAAGTGGTGGGGGGGTGATGAGCTCTGAAAGTGACCCCTGGATGATGACACATGGTTGTCATCTGGGTATATGAAGTCCAGCAAAGAATCTGGACATGCAGTTTTTAAAGGAAAAGTAAACCTAGATAGACTTAGTGGAAATCAGGGTAGTTCATGTGTCTTTAGCAATAAATAATAAGTGTTTGCAACAATGTAAAATCTTGCTACACGCATTGGTGCTAGCACTGCAGCTAAAGACGTGCACACTTCTGAGCTATCATCAACCTACCTGCATGTAATCTTCAACTTAGGATACCTAGAGAATAAAGCAAACTTGATTATAAAAGTAAATTGGAAAGTTTGTTTAAAAAAAATTGAATGATCTAGCTGAATCATGAAAGTTTCATTTTGACTTTAATCCTTTGAGTGTTATTGACGGCTCTGAGCCATCACAGAGTTTCCCACTCTGGTGCTAATGACGGCTCAGTGCCGTCACTAGCACTCTCCCACCTTGAGGGAGATCTGGGGGCTACCACCAGCTCCTTCCCCGGCGATTGTGCCTGTAGAGTGACAGGCATCGCCGGGGCTTCCCATTTTGCGTGGTGACGTCACGCGCAATAACGTGATGACGTCACCGCGCAACTTTATTTATACTTAACAATGTTAAGTATAGGAGCAGGGGGCATGCATTGATGTTGAAAAAGCAGGTCTGGCATGCAATCAGTGATCCATCTCATGTCACAGGTGTTCAATGGGGTTTTGTGCAGACCACATGAGTTCCTCCACAAACAATGTCTACATGGAACTCGCTTTGTGCACAAAGGTATCGTAATGCTTGAACAGGATAGGGCCTTCCCCAAACTTGGAAGCATTCAATTGTCTACAATGACTCTGTATCCTGTAGCATTAAAAGGAATAGTCTAGTCAAAATTAAACTTTCATGATTCAGATAGAGCATGCAATTTTAAGCAACTTTCCAATTTACTCCTATTATCAATTTTTCTTCGTTCTCTTGGTATTTTTATTTGAAAAAAAAAGAATGTAAGCATAAGAGCCGGCCCACATTTGGTTCAGCACCTGGGTAGCACTTTCAGATTGGTGTCTAAATGTAGCCACCAATCAGCAAGTGCTACCCAGGTCTGAACCAAAAATGGGCCGGCTCCTAAGCTTACATTCAAATACAGATACGAAGAGAACGAAGTAAAATTGATTATAGGAGTAAATTAGAAAGTTGCTTAAAATTGCACGCTCTATCTGAATCATGAAAGTTTAAAGGAACATGAAAAACAACATTTTTCTTTTTCTTATTTTAATGATTTAAATAGAGCATGTGATTTTAAACAACTTTCCAATTAACTTATTTTATCCAATTTGCTTAATTCTCTTGATATTCTTTCTTGAAGGAGCAGCTATGCACTACTGGGAGCTATCTGAAGAAATCTGGTGAACCAATGAAGAAAGGCATTTTTGTGCAGCCACCGATCAGCAGCTAGATCCCAGTAATGCATTGCTGCTCCTGAGCCTACCTAGATATGCTTTTCAACTAAGGATACCAAGATAATTAAGCAATTTAGATAATAGAAGCAAATTGGAAAGTTGTTTAAAATCCCATGCTCTGTCTGAATCATGAAATATTTTTTGGGGGGGTTTCATGTCCCTTTAATTTTTACTAGGCTATTCCTTTAAGATGACCCTTCACTGGAACGAAGGGGATAATCCCAGACTATAAAAAACAGCCCAGGTCATAATCTTTCTTCCGCCATACTTTACTTTAGCTAGTGTTCTCTTGCATCCGCCACCCCCAGACTCTTCCATCAGATAACCAAAATATTGAAGACAAGTTATCAATCAAGAGCACACATGTCCACCGCTCCAGAGTTCAGTGGCGGCATGCTTTACACCACTTCCTATCAAGCTTGGCAATGCACATGTTGATGTGAAGCTTGAGTACAACTGCTCAGCCATGGAAACCCATTTCATTGAGCACCCACACAGTTCTTATGCCGATGATGCTCGCAGAGGCAGTTTGGAACTCCCTAGTGAGTAATGCAACAGATGATAGGAAATATTAAAGGGACATTACACACTAGATTTTTCTTTGCATAAATGCTTTGTAGATGATCCATTTATTTAGCCCATACAGGCTGTTGTTTTTTTGTTTTGTTTTTTTTAAATGGATAGTTTTGCTTATTTTTAAATAGCATTGCTCTGATTTTCAGACTCCTAACCAAGCCTGAAAGTTTAGGACGTACTCCAGCTTGCTTCTGTTTGTGTAAAGGGTATTTTCATATGCAGAGGGGGGGGTCTGCTATTTCCTACTTACAGTGGGTGTTCCAGTAACCTTTTTAACAGAGCCAAACTGGAAGTTTCTAAGTAAGTTTTAAAACTGTTTTATACTGGATTTTTAAATCAGTAACTGTGCATATTATTCTTTATAGTAGTGTCTATTACATGCAGTTATATGAAAATTGGTGTATACTGTCCCTTTAAGCACTACATTTTTCAGCACTCAGCAGCCATATTCTATGAGTTTGTGTGCTCCACCACTTTGTTGCTCGACTGTTGCTCCAAGATGCTTCCATTTCACAATAATAGCACTTACAGTTTACAGGGGTAGATATAAAATGATATACTGTTAATCAATGCAAGTTTTGCTATCAAAATGACAAAGGCTATCAAACATGGTGTTAATATGTAACGGATGTTTTCAAATTTGGTATGTATGTTAATTTACTGCAACACTACTCAGAAGCCTGATAACAGCAAATTGTTTACGTCCTTTATTAACCTTCTCTTCCATCTGGAAAAACAAAAAACAAGCTCCTGAAAATTATATTTAACAGCACAGCTCATTATTTTTTAAATAAACAAGGTCATCGCAAATGCCAGGGAAAAAAGTATGCAGCAAATTTGTTCCAAGCCCTCAGGCAGACAAACCAGAAATTCAGGAGGAAAAAAAAAAATAAAACCTTAAAAAACAAAAGAATTTATTATATTCAACAACAAAAAATAGATTAGGATCTAAGCAGGGAGACATTAATTTGTAAATCACTCCAGCATAACTTGATTATTCAATGGCATTATAAAAACAAAATCATCAGTCTGGAAAACTTTACAAGACAGTACTAGCGATTTCAAGAGTTACTATGCAGGTTTTCAAATAAGCCACTTGCTCAGCATTTCATCACAGTAGCTCTGAGTTCAATGTTCAGCCTCAGATCCACTTGTCTCTGCCACAGTCTAGGAACATAAAACAACAGTCATGTGCCAATAAAACAAATTACATCTTATCAGTAAAGCTAAATATAAATATTTCCTATCGTAGGGATGTATCATATGACCCAGGTAGAACTTTTAACCTTAAAAAAGGGACAAAAAATAGTGATTGCACAAATACAGGTGAAGAAGGGAAATTAATTACTAAGGAGGAGCAGTCTCATTTGTTCTCCTGACCAATATACTTTAAATGGGTAGTATTAAATCAGCAGCAAAGCTATTGCAAAAAAGATGAAAAGCAATTTGAAAAAAAATGTTAAAGTCTATATTAATGCCACGATGAAATCACAACAGGCACCATTAATTCCAATCATTTTCTAAAAGGTTGTTAAAAGTAGAAGCATGTCAGCCATTGTATCACAGTAATGAACTAAAACTTAAAACTAATCTTATTTCTATTTGTAGAAAAAACAGAATTTATGTTTACCTGATAAATTACTTTCTCCAATGGGGTGTCCGGTCCACGGCGTCATCCTTACTTGTGGGATATTCTCTTCCCCAACAGGAAATGGCAAAGAGCCCAGCAAAGCTGGTCACATGATCCCTCCTAGGCTCCGCCTACCCCAGTCATTCGACCGACGTTAAGGAGGAATATTTGCATAGGAGAAACCATATGGTACCGTGGTGACTGTAGTTAAAGAAAATAAATTATCAGACCTGATTAAAAAAACCAGGGCGGGCCGTGGACCGGACACACCGTTGGAGAAAGTAATTTATCAGGTAAACATAAATTCTGTTTTCTCCAACATAGGTGTGTCCGGTCCACGGCGTCATCCTTACTTGTGGGAACCAATACCAAAGCTTTAGGACACGGATGAAGGGAGGGAGCAAATCAGGTCACCTAAATGGAAGGCACCACGGCTTGCAAAACCTTTCTCCCAAAAATAGCCTCAGAAGAAGCAAAAGTATCAAACTTGTAAAATTTGGTAAAAGTGTGCAGTGAAGACCAAGTCGCTGCCCTACATATCTGATCAACAGAAGCCTCGTTCTTGAAGGCCCATGTGGAAGCCACAGCCCTAGTGGAATGAGCCGTGATTCTTTCGGGAGGCTGCCGTCCGGCAGTCTCGTAAGCCAATCTGATGATGCTTTTAATCCAAAAAGAGAGAGAGGTAGAAGTTGCTTTTTGACCTCTCCTTTTACCGGAATAAACAACAAACAAGGAAGATGTTTGTCTAAAATCCTTTGTAGCATCTAAATAGAATTTTAGAGCGCGAACAACATCCAAATTGTGCAACAAACGTTCCTTCTTTGAAACTGGTTTCGGACACAGAGAAGGTACGATAATCTCCTGGTTAATGTTTTTGTTAGAAACAACTTTTGGAAGAAAACCAGGTTTAGTACGTAAAACCACCTTATCTGCATGGAACACCAGATAAGGAGGAGAACACTGCAGAGCAGATAATTCTGAAACTCTTCTAGCAGAAGAAATTGCAACTAAAAACAAAACTTTCCAAGATAACAACTTAATATCAACGGAATGTAAGGGTTCAAACGGAACCCCCTGAAGAACTGAAAGAACTAAGTTGAGACTCCAAGGAGGAGTCAAAGGTTTGTAAACAGGCTTAATTCTAACCAGAGCCTGAACAAAGGCTTGAACATCTGGCACAGCTGCCAGCTTTTTGTGAAGTAACACAGACAAGGCAGAAATCTGTCCCTTCAGGGAACTAGCAGATAATCCTTTTTCCAATCCTTCTTGAAGGAAGGATAGAATCTTAGGAATCTTAACCTTGTCCCAAGGGAATCCTTTAGATTCACACCAACAGATATATTTTTTCCAAATTTTGTGGTAAATCTTTCTAGTTACAGGCTTTCTGGCCTGAACAAGAGTATCGATAACAGAATCTGAGAACCCTCGCTTCGATAAGATCAAGCGTTCAATCTCCAAGCAGTCAGCTGGAGTGAAACCAGATTCGGATGTTCGAACGGACCCTGAACAAGAAGGTCTCGTCTCAAAGGTAGCTTCCAAGGTGGAGCCGATGACATATTCACCAGATCTGCATACCAAGTCCTGCGTGGCCACGCAGGAGCTATCAAGATCACCGACGCCCTCTCCTGATTGATCCTGGCTACCAGCCTGGGGATGAGAGGAAACGGCGGGAACACATAAGCTAGTTTGAAGGTCCAAGGTGCTACTAGTGCATCCACTAGAGCCGCCTTGGGATCCCTGGATCTGGACCCGTAGCAAGGAACTTTGAAGTTCTGACGAGAGGCCATCAGATCCATGTCTGGAATGCCCCACAGCTGAGTGACTTGGGCAAAGATTTCCGGATGGAGTTCCCACTCCCCCGGATGCAATGTCTGACGACTCAGAAAATCCGCTTCCCAATTTTCCACTCCTGGGATGTGGATAGCAGACAGGTGGCAGGAGTGAGACTCCGCCCAAAGAATGATTTTGGTCACTTCTTCCATCGCTAGGGAACTCCTTGTTCCCCCCTGATGGTTGATGTACGCAACAGTTGTCATGTTGTCTGATTGAAACCGTATGAACTTGGCCCTTGCTAGCTGAGGCCAAGCCTTGAGAGCATTGAATATCGCTCTCAGTTCCAGAATATTTATCGGTAGAAGAGATTCTTCCCGAGACCAAAGACCCTGAGCTTTCAGGGATCCCCAGACCGCGCCCCAGCCCATCAGACTGGCGTCGGTCGTGACGATGACCCACTCCGGTCTGCGGAATGTCATCCCTTGTGACAGGTTGTCCAGGGACAGCCACCAACGGAGTGAGTCTCTGGTCCTCTGATTTACTTGTATCTTCGGAGACAAGTCTGTATAGTCCCCATTCCACTGACTGAGCATGCACAGTTGTAATGGTCTTAGATGAATGCGCGCAAAAGGAACTATGTCCATTGCCGCTACCATCAAACCGATCACTTCCATGCACTGCGCTATGGAAGGAAGAGGAACGGAATGAAGTATCCGACAAGAGTCTAGAAGTTTTGTTTTTCTGGCCTCTGTCAGAAAAATCCTCATTTCTAAGGAGTCTATTATTGTTCCCAAGAAGGGAACCCTTGTTGACGGAGATAGAGAACTCTTTTCCACGTTCACTTTCCATCCGTGAGATCTGAGAAAGGCCAGGACAATGTCCGTGTGAGCCCTTGCTTGAGGAAGGGACGACGCTTGAATCAGAATGTCGTCCAAGTAAGGTACTACAGCAATGCCCCTTGGTCTTAGCACAGCTAGAAGGGACCCTAGTACCTTTGTGAAAATCCTTGGAGCAGTGGCTAATCCGAAAGGAAGCGCCACGAACTGGTAATGCTTGTCCAGGAATGCGAACCTTAGGAACCGATGATGTTCCTTGTGGATAGGAATATGTAGATACGCATCCTTTAAATCCACTGTGGTCATGAATTGACCTTCCTGGATGGAAGGAAGAATAGTTCGAATGGTTTCCATCTTGAACGATGGAACCTTGAGAAACTTGTTTAAGATCTTGAGATCCAAGATTGGTCTGAACGTTCCCTCTTTTTTGGGAACTATGAACAGATTGGAGTAGAACCCCATCCCTTGTTCTCTTAATGGAACAGGATGAATCACTCCCATTTTTAACAGGTCTTCTACACAATGTAAGAATGCCTGTCTTTTTATGTGGTCTGAAGACAACTGAGACCTGTGGAACCTCCCCCTTGGGGGAAGCCCCTTGAATTCCAGAAGATAACCTTGGGAGACTATTTCTAGCGCCCAAGGATCCAGAACATCTCTTGCCCAAGCCTGAGCGAAGAGAGAGAGTCTGCCCCCCACCAGATCCGGTCCCGGATCGGGGGCCAACATTTCATGCTGTCTTGGTAGCAGTGGCAGGTTTCTTGGCCTGCTTTCCCTTGTTCCAGCCTTGCATTGGTCTCCAAGCTGGCTTGGCTTGAGAAGTATTACCCTCTTGCTTAGAGGACGTAGCACTTTGGGCTGGTCCATTTCTACGAAAGGGACGAAAATTAGGTTTATTTTTTGCCTTGAAAGGCCGATCCTGAGGAAGGGCGTGGCCCTTACCCCCAGTGATATCAGAGATAATCTCTTTCAAGTCAGGGCCAAACAGCGTTTTCCCCTTGAAAGGAATGTTAAGTAGCTTGTTCTTGGAAGACGCATCAGCTGACCAAGATTTCAACCAAAGCGCTCTGCGCGCCACAATAGCAAACCCAGAATTCTTAGCCGCTAACCTAGCCAATTGCAAAGTGGCGTCTAGGGTGAAAGAATTAGCCAATTTGAGAGCATTGATTCTGTCCATAATCTCCTCATAAGGAGGAGAATCACTATCGACCGCCTTTATCAGCTCATCGAACCAGAAACATGCGGCTGTAGCTACAGGGACAATGCATGAAATTGGTTGTAGAAGGTAACCCTGCTGAACAAACATCTTTTTAAGTAAACCTTCTAATTTTTTATCCATAGGATCTTTGAAAGCACAACTATCCTCTATGGGTATAGTGGTGCGTTTGTTTAAAGTGGAAACCGCTCCCTCGACCTTGGGGACTGTCTGCCATAAGTCCTTTCTGGGGTCGACCATAGGAAACAATTTTTTAAATATGGGGGGAGGGACGAAAGGAATACCGGGCCTTTCCCATTCTTTATTAACAATGTCCGCCACCCGCTTGGGTATAGGAAAAGCTTCTGGGAGCCCCGGGACCTCTAGGAACTTGTCCATTTTACATAGTTTCTCTGGGATGACCAACTTGTCACAATCATCCAGAGTGGATAATACCTCCTTAAGCAGAATGCGGAGATGTTCCAACTTAAATTTAAACGTAATCACATCAGGTTCAGCTTGTTGAGAAATGTTCCCTGAATCAGTAATTTCTCCCTCAGACAAAACCTCCCTGGCCCCATCAGACTGGGTTAGGGGCCCTTCAGAACCATTATTATCAGCGTCGTCATGCTCTTCAGTATCTAAAACAGAGCAGTCGCGCTTACGCTGATAAGTGTTCATTTTGGCTAAAATGTTTTTGACAGAATTATCCATTACAGCCGTTAATTGTTGCATAGTAAGGAGTATTGGCGCGCTAGATGTACTAGGGGCCTCCTGAGTGGGCAAGACTCGTGTAGACGAAGGAGGGAATGATGCAGTACCATGCTTACTCCCCTCACTTGAGGAATCATCTTGGGCATCATTGTCATTGTCACATAAATCACATTTATTTAAATGAATGGGAATTCTGGCTTCCCCACATTCAGAACACAGTCTATCTGGTAGTTCAGACATGTTAAACAGGCATAAACTTGATACCAAAGTACAAAAAACGTTTTAAAATAAAACCGTTACTGTCACTTTAAATTTTAAACTGAACACACTTTATTACTGCAATTGCGAAAAAACATGAAGGAATTGTTCAAAATTCACCAAATTTTCACCACAGTGTCTTAAAGCCTTAAAAGTATTGCACACCAAATTTGGAAGCTTTAACCCTTAAAATAACGGAACCGGAGCCGTTTTTAACTTTAACCCCTTTACAGTCCCTGGTATCTGCTTTGCTGAGACCCAACCAAGCCCAAAGGGGAATACGATACCAAATGACGCCTTCAGAAAGTCTTTTCTAAGTATCAGAGCTCCTCTCACATGCGACTGCATGTCATGCCTCTCAAAACAAGTGCGCAACACCGGCGCGAAAATGAGGCTCTGCCTATGATTTGGGAAAGCCCCTAAAGAATAAGGTGTCTAAAACAGTGCCTGCCGATATTATTATATCAAAATACCCAGAATAAATGATTCCTCAAGGCTAAATATGTGTTAATAATGAATCGATTTAGCCCAGAAAAAGTCTACAGTCTTAATAAGCCCTTGTGAAGCCCTTATTTACGATCTTAATAAACATGGCTTACCGGATCCCATAGGGAAAATGACAGCTTCCAGCATTACATCGTCTTGTTAGAATGTGTCATACCTCAAGCAGCAAGAGACTGCTCACTGTTCCCCCAACTGAAGTTAATTGCTCTCAACAGTCCTGTGTGGAACAGCCATGGATTTTAGTGACGGTTGCTAAAATCATTTTCCTCATACAAACAGAAATCTTCACTAAAAAACTCTAAGCCATCTCCGTGGAGATGTTGCCTGTACAACGGCAAAGAGAATGACTGGGGTAGGCGGAGCCTAGGAGGGATCATGTGACCAGCTTTGCTGGGCTCTTTGCCATTTCCTGTTGGGGAAGAGAATATCCCACAAGTAAGGATGACGCCGTGGACCGGACACACCTATGTTGGAGAAATTAACTTATTTTAGGTTCACAGATACAAATGAACAGTTCAGCGCATTATACAAATCTACATGTAAATCTGCCATTAAAAGGTAGATATATACAAATATAGATATACATAAACTCTCTCACAAACACACACACACACTGGGCCAAGCAGGTCAATTACACTAGATTTTTCTTTGCATAAATGTTTTGTAGATAATCCATTTATATAACCCATCTGGGGGTGTTTTTGTAAAAATTTATAGTTTTTCTTTTTTAAAAATAACATTGTGATGATTTTATAACTCCTAACTAAGCCCCAAAGTTTTAGATGTATACTGATGTATAAAAGAGTCTTTTCATATGCAGGGGATGAGTGTCTGCTCTCAGCCCCTTTCAGTGGGTGCCCCAGCCTAACCTAATCAACAGTGCTAAATTAGGAGCTTCTAGGAACATTTAAAAGTTTTTATACTGGATTTTTATATCAGTATCTGTGCATATTATTCTTTATAGTAGTGTCTATTACAGGCAGTTAAATAAAAATTGGTGTAAACTGTCCCTTTAAGCAGAGAATGCTGAACTTAAGAAAACCTGCAATAGTTATCTATATTATAATCGCGTTTGTAACGCGTCCGGTGTTGCCAATTGCGCACGTATCCTCAAAGTAATCCACCTGGATGCAGTGTAGGCAAACGAAGCCAAAAAAAAGAAAAAGAAAAACACAACCGAACAAAACAACGGAAAAACATGTAACAGACCGCAAGAAATAAAAGAACCTAACCGCCCGCACGAAGTATAACAAACACCTAAACTACCAACCCCCACATCGCAAAATAATAAAGTAATTAACCTTTAATCCGCAAATCAAACAACGCAAACATAATTAAAATATTAACCCCTTAACTGCCAAACCCACACATCGCAATAAACCTGATTAACCTATTAACACTTAAACCGCCAAACCCCCACATCGCAATAACCCTAATTAATCTTTTAACCCCTAAACCACCAATAAACTTATTAACCCATTAACCCCTAAACCGCCAATCCCCCACAACACAAATAACTAATTTCATTACTAAGCCCCCTAACCTAACACCCTCTAAATTAACCCCAATTACATAAACTAAGTTACAATTAAAATAAAAAAATCTTAACATTAATTTAAAAATAAAACCCAACATTAAATTAAAAAAAATTAATCTAAAATTATAAAAAAAATAAAAAAATTAAAGCTAAACCCTAAGAAAATAAAAAGCCCCCCCAAAATAAAAAACACCCCCTAATCTAAACTACCAATAGACCTTAAAAGGGCCTTTTGTAGGGCATTGCCCTAAATTAAACAGCTCTTTTACATTTAAAAAATACTAAGTCCCCTCCTAACAGTAAACCTACCCACCAAAGCCCCCAAAACAAAAAAAAATAAAAAACAAACTACCCATTGCCCCTAAAAAGGCTTTTGTATGGGCATTGCACTTAAAAGGGCATTCAGCTCTGTTACAAGCCCATTAAATCCCTAATCTTAAAAATAAATTTAAAAAATTCTAAATCTAACCCCCAAATAGGTACTCATCGTTCCTGAAGTCTGGCGGAGAAGGTCTTCTTCCAGGCGGCTACATCATCTTCTATGTTCATCGAAGGCGGTGCGGAGGTGGCTTCCCTGATGCACGGATCCTCAGTGGCGGTTCTCAGGGTGGAAGCTCCTCTTCATGCGATCGTCCGCAGCACACTGAAGATTAAATGCAAGGTACCCCATATTTATTGGGGTACCTTGCATTTCTATTGGCTGAAATTTTGAAATCAGCCAATAGGATGAGAGCTACTGAAATCTTATTGGCTTATTTGAACAGCCAATAGGATTTCAGTAGCTCTAATCCTATTGGCTGATTTCACAATTTCAGCCAAATAGGAATGTAAGGTACCCCAAAATTGAACGCAGTACCTTGCATTTATTCAATTTTAAGTGTAAGACAAAGATCGGATGAACAGAAGCCTCCACGCCGCTCCGGATCCGCGCATCGGGGAAGCCAGCTCCGCGCCACCTTCGCTCCGGATGAAGATAGAACATGATGGAGCTGACTGGAAGAAGACCTTCTCCGCCGGACTTCAGGCTTTTTTTTTTTTTGATTAGGGTTTTTGGGCTGTAAAAGAGCGGATTACCCTTTTCAGGGCAGTAAAAGAGCGGAATGACCTTTTAAGTGCAATGCCCATGCAAATGCCCCTTTAGGGGCAATGGGTAGCTTAGGTTTTTTTAGACTTTATTTTGAGTGGTTTTACTGTTAGGTGGTAATTGGTAATTTTCTTAGGTAAAAAGAGCTGTTTAACTTAGGGCAATGCCCTACAAAAGCCCTTTTAAGTTTAGTATTAGATTAAGGGGTGTATTTATTTGGGGGGGATTTTTATAGGGGTATTAGTTTAGGTTTACATTTTTTTTTACTTTAGATAGCTTTGTTTATTTTTTTGTAATATCACCTTTGGGGTTTGTATTTTTTTTTTTAAACATAGACTGCCCTCTAGGCAGGCTTATCGCCTAGTATATTAATAAAGGAACTCTGAGCTCCAGTGATGAGTGATTATATAATACGCTTTTTCTTGCGAATTTTCTCCTGCTAGTTATAAGCGAATATTATTTAAACCAACATATATATTTCCAGGCTTGGTGTATAATTTTAAGGTTGAAAACCAAACCTCTCAGCTGGTTAGGCAATGATAAATATGCATTTTATTCTGGATCAGTATACTCAGATTTTATGAATTAGAAATGGATACAGTTTAGTCTAGCAAATAAATCATCCTTTTAAAAGGTCTTTGTATAAGCTATTTACATACACATAGATACAGTGTTCTACCCAGGACCTTTTAAGGGGGTGCATCACTCGGTTGATTTTACGGACTACCAGGCGAAAATGTTAGCCAATACTAAGCTAAAATTATCTAATATTAAAAATTCTCAGTTTTTATTGCACAAATTATCATTAAATACATGTTTGTTAAATTATGCAATTTTTTATTTGAAAAGCAAAAATTAGGATATTTGAAAATATTACACTGCCCCACCCGGCTACTTCATAATGGCTCCCGGCTGGCAACGTTTTTTATGGAGAACACTGATAGAAATAGAGATAGATAGAAAGACCTATATACATACACACACAAACATAAATACATGTTTCAAATATGTGATTCGTTGATTAAACTAGATAGTAAATAAATTAATAAAAAAGGTACTGGTAAATAAGTGGCAGAAAATATCACTGCTTGCAGACTACAAATCCCTACAGGATCTATTAGTGTGAGTTTATCAGGGTCAGAGCACAGCATGCACCTGCGTCAAGTCACCAGGGGCTGCAAAGTGAGTTCAAACAGAGAGAACGAAGGATTGTTTCTTACAAACCCCCCAAAGCTGGGCTGTGTTTTACACATGTATACACCGTGGTTGTGACTGCCAGACCTTAGGGAGTAGTATTATACTGGTAGTTCTGTCACAATGTCTGAGCCATGTATAGACTTTCCTAAGCTCACATATGAAAGCCCTTAAAACACAGTTATTGATGAAGCTTGATACTATAAAGTCAATTTATTTCCACTGGAGAAGTCATTTTATTCCATTGCTTCTAAAATGCAATCCAACTTGGTTGCCTTAGGAAAGGATTAGAAAACAATGTGTTCTAGCACAATTGAATACAAAAAAGAATAACACTATTTACTCACAAGTATTTCTACTTGCTCATTTACAGTGCAGTGGGTGGGGTGTATGAGAATTTTGTTATATTCATTATGGAGGAGGATTAGCAGCTTGCCCGTGCTTGCTTTTGTATGATTTCATATGTTGCATAAGTCACCAAAAACTATATTTAGGAGTCAACTTGCTAAGGAGAACAAAAGAGATTAATCCCTTAATCAAAAAGGGACATAAAGCTGAAGAATTCATTAAAGGGAAATTAAACCCAAAAATTTTCGTTCATGATTCAGGTAGAGAATACAGTTTTAAACAACATTCTAATCTACGTCTACTATCTAATTTGCTTCATTATTTAGATATCCTTTGTTAAAGAAATAGCAATGCACACGGGTCAGCCAATCACACGAGGCATCTATGTGAAGCCACCAATCAGCAGCAATTGAGCCTATCTAGATATGCTTTTCAGCAAAGGATATCAAGATAATAAAGCAAATTAGCTAATAGAAGTGATTAAGAAAGTTGTTTAAAATTGCATGCTCTTTCTAAATCATGAAAGAAAAAATGTGGGTTTCATCTCCCTTTAATGCTTTCCATTCTATTAACTAGGAGCTGAACAAAATATATAAATTTGAACCTAATATCACTAGTTAAATACACCTTAGAAAATTCTGCTTCACAGGGTTTTCTGCCAAAAGGGACACTGAACTGAGAAAAAATATATACTAAAGCATTTATACACAGAGAAAGTATTTTTCAATTAAAAATAAAATGTGATTTAAAACCTGGCTAAATCTAAAATGAAACAAATACATGAGTAGCATAGTTGCCAAAAGTCCCTGATGTCCACAGAGAGTCCCTGGATTTTATTGTCCCTGGAAATGTCCGCTCCAGGAGATTTGGAGAGTTGCAGCTAAGCTGGGACATGATTATGGGGAGGAGCTGCCGGTGAGGTACTCTGCTTGATCACTCAGAGCAGGTCTAGGCAGGGACTCCTTGCTGCACGTTCTCTGAGTAATCAATGTTTAAATTGAATGTAAATTTTAATGAATAAGCGCCAGGTTTTGAAAAATACTATTAAAAACAGGGGCACTTTCATTCATTAAACTTTACATTAAAGTGTTTTTTTTAAATACTTACCTTTTTCTTTAGGAAACCTAGACCGGAGATCCTCCGCCCGCAGCTCCTGCTCTACTTAGCACAGCAATGATGAAACCGGCTTCCTCCAATCATTGCATGCACCACAAGGTGTCCAGCAAGTGAGGCCACACAACGATTGGAGGAAGCCATATTCATCATCACTATGCTAAACACAGCATGAGAAGCAGGGGGAGGATCGCCGCTCTGGGTTTCCTAAAGAAAAAGGTAAGTATTTTTAAAAAAAGCTTCAATGTAAAAGTTTAATGAATGAAAGTGCCCATGTTTTCAATAGTATTTTATAAAACCGGGCGCATGTTCGTATTGTAAAATTTGCATTCAGAAATAACACAAACATCTTCTCCACTCTAGGTAAGGAACTGTGCTAAATTATTGTAAAATAGGGGGATTACTGTAGATAATTTATTGTTTGCATTATTTTGTTATGACAGTAATCTTCGTATTGTCGTCCGCTTACTGATTTTAGCATTTTGTAAAGTTTTCAACATAAACCACTAACTACACACAGTACAAAAATATGAAAATTGCTGTCAAACTAAATATTACAAAAATCCATTTGCCCCCAAGAGCTCACCCAGTCTGGTGCTGTGTATAATCACACAGTAAGATCAGTTGCTTGCTGTGTCTCTCCATCGGTTTATAATAATATGACACACTGAAGCCTTGCTCCCCCCCATGCAGCTCTGCCCTCAGTGTCATTAGAAGGCAAGGATAACGTAGGAACCATTACTGATGGTTATAAGGACAGAGGATCTAAGGTAGTTTTGTGTCAGTTCAGTTCTTTTTAAAGGACCAGTAAATACAATAGATTTGCATAATCAGCAAATGCGTGATAACAAGACAATGCAATAGCAAGTCGTCTGAAATTTGTCAGGCAAAAATCTACTTCTTTCTGGGAGTCCAAAGTTGTGTCTTTTTTCCATTCCCCCTGTATCATTTGACAGCCATCAGCCACTTACAAATGCAGATATGTATATTCTGTGCATTCTTGCACATGCTCAGTAAGAGCTGGTGACTAAAAAAAAAAAAAAAAAAAAAAAAAAAAAAGAGTGCACATTTTGTAAATTGAAGTAAATTGGAAAGTTGTTTAAAATTGCATACTTTTGACTTGAGTGTCCCTTTAAGCACTCACCTCAGCCCTGCAAACAGTGTTATCCATAGGGAAGTGATAATATATAAGAACTGGACAGTTAAAAAATAATTGATTAGAGATGGTTTATGTTTCACTATAAGTTTACTGCAATAGTGCAAGAATGCTTCTATGTTTATGGGCTTTTGGAAGAATTAATGACTTGATAGTAACAGCTTTATAAATATATGTGCACAAGTATTATTTGTTTAAAGTAGACACTTTAATACATTTTGACTAGTGATGCAGACTGTGTTCTGTTTACTGGTACAAATTCTAAATTAAAAGGAACTCTATTCTTTAACATTTTTTAAAAGTCTGTTTTTACATATTGCTTTACTTCATGTGACATCTCTTCCTATGACGTCTCTACTGTGATGTCACAGAATAAGAAAAATTGCTGCAAATAAATAAATTTAAAGCTGACAGGATTGCGCTTTCTGTGGTTGGGAGATGTCTGTATATCCAATACTGTTCTGTCTAGGAAGCTTTACCTCTAATTCAAATGGTAAACATAAGGAAGGGGTGTGTGTGTCCGAAACATCATGCTTTTTCAAATTAAGTACACTTGAAAAGACCAGAGAGAGCCTTCTTCTACTTGAGATACATAATATATATATATATATATATATATATATATATATATATATATATATATATATATATATATATATATATATATATATATATAGTGTTAGTGTAACCTGCTTGCTTGCTCTGCTGCAAAGTGTCCCTGGAAAATATTTTGAAATGTTGGCATGGCAACTATGGAGTACCAATTGTGTACTTCCTATTTATGCTGATAAAAACTATTCCCAAACCTCTGTTGGGATAACAGGTAGATTGTAATAGAAAGATTATATAACATATGCACATTCTCCCTGCTATAGCTCCCACCAACCAACAATCAGCACCATCACTTGCCGATGTAGAGAGGGCCACAGAGTGTCTCTCTCTGCATCGTTGGGTAAAAAAAGGGTATTGCAGGATGCTTCAATATCGAGGAATCACTGCAATACCCTGAAAGCGCCTCGAAGCGATCACGATCATCGCTTCCAGCGCTTGAAACCCCTGAGGACGTGCCAGGCACATCCTTGGTCATTAACAACCGGTTTTTGTAGGACGTGGCTGGCAGATCCTTGGTCGTTAAGGGGTTAAATATGCCATTTGTAGATGTTGATGTCCTGAAGTCACTTTTCCTGCAGAACCCCTAAAGTGTACAGGATATAACATACTCAACACACACACACAATATATATATATATATATATATATATATATATATATATATATATATATATATATATATATATATATATATTTTACAGTTAAAGTGCACATTACCTAGCTAATCTGCAGATTAACTGATTTGCTCAGTTAAAGTGCAGAATCTACACTTTACCTAGGTAATGTGCACATTAACTGCTTCCATGTAGTTAATGTTGGAAAACATAATTTATGCAAGAACTTACCTGATAAATTCATTTCTTTCATATTGGCAAGAGTCCATGAGCTAGTGACATATGGGATATACAATCCTACCAGGAGGGGCAAAGTTTCCCAAACCTCAAAATGCCTATAAATACACCCCTCACGACACCCACAATTCAGTTTAACGAATAGCCAAGCAGTGGGGTGATAAAGAAAGGAGTAGAAAGCATGAACAAAGGAAATTTAGAAATAATTGTGCTTTTTACAAAAAATCATAACCACCATAAAAAGGGTGGGCCTCATGGACTCTTGCCAATATGAAAGAAAACATAATTTATGTAAGAACTTACCTGATAAATTCATTTCTTTCATGTAATTAGCAAGAGTCCATGAGCTAGTGACGTATGGGATAATGACTACCCAAGATGTGGATCTTTCCACACAAGAGTCACTAGAGAGGGAGGGATAAAATAAAGACAGCCAATTCCTGCTGAAAATAATCCACACCCAAAATAAAGTTTAATGAAAAAACATAAGCAGAAGATTCAAACTGAAAACGCTGCCTGAAGTACTTTTCTACCAAAAACTGCTTCAGAAGAAGAAAATACAACAAAATGGTAGAATTTGGTAAAAGTATGCAAAGAGGACCAAGTTGCCGCTTTGCAAATCTGAACAACCGAAGCTTCATTCCTAAACGCCCAGGAAGTAGAAACTGACCTAGTAGAATGAGCTGTAATCCTATGAGGCGGAGTCTTACCCGACTCAACATAGGCAAGATGAATTAAAGATTTCAACCAAGATGCCAAAGAAATGGCAGAAGTTTTCTGGCCTTTCTAAAACCGGAAAAGATAACAAATAAACTCTTTCGGAAAGACTTAGTAGCTTCAACATAATATTTCAAAGCTCTAATAACATCCAAAGAATGCAACGATTTCTCCTTAGAATTCTTAGGATTAAGACATAATGAAGGAACCACAATGTCTCTACTAATGTTGTTGGAATTCACAACTTAGGTAAAAATTCAAAAGAAGTTCGCAACACCGCCTTATCCTGATGAAAAATCAGAAAAGGAGACTCACAAGAAAGAGCAGATAATTCAGAAACTCTTCTGGCAGAAGAGATGGCCAAAAGGAACAAAACTTTCCAAGAAAGTAATTTAATATCCAATGAATGCATAGGTTCAAATGGAGGAGCTTGAAGAGCCTCCAGAACCAAATTCAAACTCCAAGGAGGAGAAATTGACTTAATGACAGGCTTTATACGAACCAAAGCTTGTACAAAACAATGAATATCAGGAAGAATAGCAATCTGTCTGTGAAAAAGAACAGAAAGAGCAGAGATTTGACCTTTCAAGGAACTTGCGGACAAACCCTTATCTAAACCATCCTGAAGAAACTGTAATATTCTCGGTATTCTAAAAGAATGCCAAGAAAAATGATGAGAAAGACACCAAGAAATATAAGTCTTCCAGACTCTATAATATATCTCTCTGGATACAGATTTACGAGCCTGTAACATAGTATTAATCACAGAGTCAGAGAAACCTCTTTGACCAAGAATCAAGCGTTCAATCTCCATACCTTTAAATTTAAGGATTTCAGATCCTGATGGAAAAAAGGACCTTGAGACAAAAGGTCTGGTCTTAACGGAAGAGTCCACGGTTGGCAAGAGGCCATCCGGACAAGATCCGCATACCAAAACCTGTGAGGCCATGCCGGAGCTACCAGCAGAACAAACGAGCATTCCTTCAGAATCTTGGAGATTACTCTTGGAAGAAGAACTAGAGGCGGAAAGATATAGGCAGGATGATACTTCCAAGGAAGTGATAATGCATCCACTGCCTCCGCCTGAGGATCCCGGGATCTGGACAGATACTTGGGAAGTTTCTTGTTTAGATGAGAAGCCATCAGATCTATTTCTGGAAGTTCCCACATTTGAACAATCTGAAGAAATACCTCTGGGTGAAGAGACCATTCGCCCGGATGCAACGTTTGGCGACTGAGATAATCCGCTTTCCAATTGTCCATACCTGGGATATGAACCGCAGAGATTAGACAGGAGCTGGATTCCGCCCAAACCAAAATTCGAGATACTTCTTTCATAGCCAGAGGACTGTGAGTCCCTCCTTGATGATTGATGTATACCACAGTTGTGACATTGTCTATCTGAAAACAAATGAACAACTCTCTCTTGAGAAGAGGCCAAAACTGAAGAGCTCTGAAAATTGCACGGAGTTCCAAAATATTGATCGGAAATCTCACCTCCTGAGATTCCCAAACCCCTTGTGCCGTCAGATACCCCCACACAGCTCCCCAACCTGTAAGACTTGCATCTGTTGAGATTATAGTCCAGGTCGGAAGAACAAAGAAGCCCCCTGAACTAAACGATGGTGATCTGTCCACCATGTCAGAGAGTGTTGTAAAATCGGTTTAAAGATATTAATTGAGATATCTTTGAGTAATCCCTGCACCATTGGTTCAGCATACAGAGCTGAAGAGGTCGCATGTGAAAACGAGCAAAGGAGATCGCATCTGATGCGGCAGTCCTAAGACCCAACATTTCCATGCATAAGGCTACCAAAGGGAATGATTGTGACTGAAGGTTTTGACAAGCTGATATCAATGTTAAACTTCTCTTGTCTGACAAGGACAGAGTCATAGACACTGAATTTATCTAGAAACCTAAAAAGGTTACCCTTGTCTGAGGAATCAATGAACTGAATGGTAAATTGATCCTCCAACCATGAATTTGAAGAAACAACACAAGTCGATTCGTATGAGATTCTTCGAAAATGAGAAGACTGAGCAAGTACCAAGATATCGTCCAAATAAGGAAATACCAAAACCCTATTCTCTGATTACAGAAAAAAGGGGCACCGAGAACCTTTGAAAAAAATTCTTGGAACTGAGGCTAGGCCAAACGGTAGAGCCACAAAACTGGTAATGCTTGTCTAAAAAGAGAATCTCGGACACTAAAAGTGATCTGGATGAATCGGAATATGCAGATACACATCCTGTAAATCTATTGTAGACATATAATGCCCTTGCTAAACAAAAGGCAGGATAGTCCTACAGTAACCATCTTGAATGTTGGTATCCTAACATAACGATTCAATAATGACAGATCCGGAACTGGTCTGAAGGAATTGACCTTCTTTGGTACAAATGAAGAGATAAAATAAAACCCCAGCCCCTGTTCCAGAACTGGAACTGGCATAAATACTCCAGCCAACTCTAGATCTGAAACACATTACAGAAATGCTGAGCCTTTACTGTGTTAACTGGGACACGGGAAAGAAAAGAATCTCTTAGCAGGAGGCCTTAACTTGAAGCCAATTCTGTACCTTTCTGAAACAATGTTTCTGAAACCAGAGAATAAGAACGGAATTGATCCAAATTTCTTTGAAGAAAACGTAATCTGCCCCATACCAGCTGAGCTGGAATAAGGGCCGCACCTTCATAGGTACTTAGGAGCTGGCTATAGGTTTCTATAAGGCTTGGATATATTCCAAACTGGAAATAGTTTCCAAACTGATACCGCTCCTGAGGATGAAGGATCAGGCTTTTGTTCCTTGTGAGGAAAGGAACTAAAATGATTATTTACCCTGGAAAGAAAGGGAAAGCAAAGATGACTTAGAAGACATGTCAGCATTCCAAGTTTAATCCATAAAGCTTCTCTAGCTAAAATAGCTAGAGACATATACCTGACATCAACTCTAATGATATCAAAAGATGGTATCACCAATAAAATTATTAGCATGTTATAGAATAATAATAATGCTATAAAATTATGATCTGTTACTTGTTGCGCTAAAGCTTCTAATCAAAAAGTTGAAGCTGCAGCAACATCCGCTAAAAATATAGCAGGTCTAAGAAGATTACCTGAACATAAGTAAGCTTTTCTTAGAAAGGATTCAATTTTCCTATCTAAAGGATCCTTTAATGAAGTACTATCTGCCGTAGGAATAGTAGTACATTAGCAGGAGTAGAGACAGCCCCATAACCTTAGGGATTTTTGTCTCAAAAAACTCTAATCTGTCAGATGGCACAGGATATAATTTGCTTAAACGTCTAGAAGGAGTAAATAAATTACCCAAATTATTCCATTCCCTGGAAATTACTTCAGAAATAGCATCAGGGAGATAAAACACTTCTGGAATAACTACAGGAGATTTAAAAACCTTATTTAAACGTTTACATTTAGAATCAAGAGGACCAGAATCCTCTATTTCTAATGCAAATAACACTTCTTTAAGTAAAGAACGAATAAATTCCATCTTGAACAAATACAAAGATTTATCAGCATCAACCTCTGAGACAGAAACCTCTGAACCAGAAGAACCATTATCAGTATCAGAATGATGATGTTCATTTAAAAATTCATCTGAAAAAAGAGAAGTTTTAAAAGACTTATGTATACTAGAAGGAGAAATAACAGACATAGCCTTCTTAATGGATTTAAAAAATAAAATCTCTTATGTTATCAGGAACACTCTGAAAATTAGATGTTGACGGAACAGCAACAGGTAATGTAACAGTACTAAAGGAAATTTTATCTGCATTAATAAGTTTGACATGACATGCAATACAAATAACAGCTGGAGAAACAGATACCAAAAGTTTATAGCAGATACACTTAGCTTGGTAGCTCCAGCACTGTGCAGTGATTTTCCTGAAGTAACTTCTGACTCAGTTGCAACGTGGAACATCTTGCAATATGTAAAAGAAAAAAAACAACATATAAAGCAAAATTGATCAAATTCCTTAAATGACAGTTTCAGGAATGGGAAAAAATGCCAAAGAACAAGCTTCTAGCAACCAGAAGCAATAAAAAATGAGACTTAAATAATATGGAGACAAAAGTGACGCCCATATTTTTTCGCGCCAAATAAGACGCCCACATTATTTGGCGCCTAAATGCTTTTTGGCGCCAAAAATGACGCCACATCCGGAACGCCGACATCTTTGGCGCAAAATAACGTGAAAGAATGACGCAACTTCCGGCGACACGTATGACGCCGGAAACGGAAATAGAATTTTTGCGCCAAAAAAGTCCGCGCCAAGAATGACGCAATAAAATGAAGCATTTTCAGCCCCCGCGAGCCTAACAGCCCACAGGGAAAAAGTCAAATTTTAAGGTAAAAAATGTTAAATTAAAATGCATTATCCCAAATATGAAACTGACTGTCTGAAAAATAAGGAAAGTTGAACATTCTGAGTCAAGGCAAATAAATGTTTGAATACATATATTTAGAACTTTATAAACAAAGTGCCCAACCATAGCTAGGAGTGTCACAGAAAATAAGACTTACTTACCCCAGGACACTCATCTACATATAGCAGATAGCCAAACCAGTACTGAAACGAGAATCAGCAGAGGTAATGGTATATATAAGAGTATATCGTCGATCTGAAAAGGGAGGTAAGAGATGAATCTCTACGACCGATAACAGAGAACCTATGAAATAGACCCCTTAGAAGGAGATCACTGCATTCAAATAGGCAATACTCTCCTCACATCCCTCTGACATTCACTGCACGCTGAGAGGAAAACCGGGCTCCAACTTGCTGCGGAGCGCATATCAACGTAGAATCTAGCACAAACTTACTTCACCACCTCCATCGGAGGCAAAGTTTGTAAAAACTGAATTGTGGGTGTGGTGAGGGGTGTATTTATAGGCATTTTAAGGTTTGGGAAACTTTGCCCCTCCTGGTAGGAATGTATATCCCATACGTCACTAGCTCAAGGACTCTTGCTAATTACATGAAAGAAATGAATTTATCAGGTAAGTTCTTACATAAATTATGTTTTCTTTCATGTAATTGGCAAGAGTCCATGAGCTAGTGACATATGGGATATCAATACCCAAGATGTGGATCTTCCCCTCAAGAGTCAATAGAGAGGGAGGGAATAAAAATAAAAACAGCCATATTCTGCTGAAAAAATTAATCCACAACCCAAAAAAATAAGTTTATTTCCATTTTTGAAAGAAAAAAACTTAAATCAAAAAGCAGAAGAATCATACTGAAACAGCTGCCTGAAGAATTTTTCTACCAAAAACTGCTTCTGAAGAAGCAAATACATAAAAACGGTAAAATTTAGTAAATGTATGCAAAGAGGACAAAGTTGCCGCGTTGCAAATCTGATCAACTGAAGCTTCATTCTTAAAAGCCCACGAAGTGGAGACCGATCCAGTTGAATGAGCTGTAATTCTCTGAGGCGGGGCCTGACCCGACTCCAAATAAGCTTGATGAATCAAAAATTTCAACCAAGAAGCCAAGGAAATAGCAGAAGCCTTCTGACCTTTCCTAGGACCAGAAAATAAAACAAATAGACTGGAAGTCTTCCTGAAATTTTTAGTAGCTTCCACATAATATTTCAAAGCTCTTACCACATCCAAAGAATGTAAGGATCTTTCCAAAGAATTCTTAGGATTAGGACATAAGGAAGGGACAACAATTTCTCTACTAATGTTGTTAGAATTCACAACCTTAGGTAAAAATTGAAAAGAAGTCCGCAAAACTGCCTTATCCTGATGAAAAATCAGAAAAGGAGACTCACAAGAAAGAGCAGATAGCTCAGAAACTCTTCTAGCAGAAGAGATAGCCAAAAGGAATAATACTTTCAAAGAAAGTAGTTTAATGTCCAAAGAATGCATAGGCTCAAATGGAGGAGCCTGTAAAGCCTTCAGAACCAAATTAAGACTCCAAGGAGGAGAAATTTATTTAATGACAGGCTTAATACGAACTAAAGTTTGTACAAAACAGTGTATATCAGGAAGTATAGCAATCTTTCTGTGAAATAAAACAGAAAGAGCGGAGATTTGACCTTTCAATGAACTTGCAGACAAACCCTTATCCAAACCATCCTGAAGGAACTGTAAAATTCTAGGAATTCTAAAAGAATGCCAGGAGAATTTATGAGAAGAACACCATGAAATGTAAGTCTGCCAAACTCTATAATAAATCTTTCTAGAGACAGATTAACGAGCTTGTAACATAGTATTAATCACTGAGTCAGAGAAACCTCTATGACTTAGAACTAAGCGTTCAATTTCCATACCTTCAAATTTAATGATTTGAGATCCTGATGGTAAAACAGACCTTGAGATAGTAGGTCGGGCCGTAACGGAAGTGGCCAAGGCGGGCAACTGGACATCGAAACCAGATCCGCATACCAAAACCTGTGTGGCCATGCTGGAGCCACCAGTAACACAAAAGACTGTTCCATGATGATTTTGGAGATCACTCTTGGAAGGAGAACTAGAGGCGGGAAAATGTAAGCAGGATGATAACACCAAGGAAGTGTCAGTGCATCCACTGCTTCCGCCTGAACATCCCTGGACCTGGACAGGTATCTGGGAAGTTTCTTGTTTAGATGAGAGGCCATGAGATCTATCTCTGGAAGACCCCACATCTGAACAATCTGAGAAAACACATCTGGATGGAGAGACCACTCCCCTGGATGTAAAGTCTGGTGGCTGAGATAATCCGCCTCCCAATTGTCTACACCTGGGATATGCACCGCAGAGATTAGACAGGAGCTGGATTCCGCCCAAGCAAGTATCCGAGATACTTCTTTCATAGCTTCGGGACTGTGAGTCCCACCCTGATGATTGACATAAGCCACAGTTGTGATATTGTCTGTCTGAAAACAAATGAACGGTTCTCTCTTTAGCAGAGGCCAGAACTGAAGAGCCCTGAGAATTGCACGGAGTTCTAAAATATTTATTGGTAATCTCGCCTCTTGAGATTTCCAAACCCCTTGTGCTGTCAGAGATCCCCAAACAGCTCCCCAACATGAAAGACTCGCATCTGTTGTGATCACAGTCCAGGTTGGCCAAACAAAGGAAGCCCCTTGAACCAAACGATGGTGATCTATCCACCATGTCAGAGATTGTCGTACATTGGGATTCAAGGATATTAATTGTGATATCTTTGTATAATCCCTGCACCATTGATTCAGCATGCAAAGCTGTAGAGGTCTCATGTGAAAATGAGGAAAGGGGATCGCGTCTGATGCTGCAGTCATGAGACCTAAAACTTCCATGCACATAGCCACTGAAGGGAATGACTGAGACTGAAGGTGCCGGCATGCTGCGACCAATTTTAAACGTCTCTTGTCTGTTAGAGACAGAGTCATGGACACTGAATCTATCTGGAAGCCTAAAAAGGTGACCCTTGTCTGAGGAATCAAGAAACTTTTTGGTAAATTGATCCTCCAACCATGTTTCTGAAGAAACAACACTAGTTGATTCGTGTGAGATTCTGCAGTATGTAAAGACTGAGCTAGTACCAAGATATCGTCCAAATAAGGAAACACCGCAATACCCTGTTCTCTGATTACAGATAGTAGGGCACCCAGAACCTTTGCAAAGATTCTTGGAGCTGTTGCTAGGCCAAATGGAAGAGCAACAAATTGGTAATGCTTGTCTAGAAAAGAGAATCTCAGAAACTGATAGTGTTCTGGATGAATCGGAATATAAAAAGGTATGCATCCTGCAAGTCTATTGTGGACATATAATGTCCTTGCTGAACAAAAGGCAGAATAGTCCTTATAGTCACCATCTTGAAAGTTGGTACTCTTACATAACTATTCAAAATTTTCAGATCCAGAACTGGTCTGAATAAATTTTCTTTCTTTGGGACAATGAATAGGTTTGAATAAAACCCCAAATCTTGTTCCTGAGGGGGAACTGGCATGATTACCCCTGAAGACTCCAGATCTGAAACACACTTCAGAAAAGCCTGAGCTTTTACTGGATTTACAGGGATGCATGAGAGAAAAAATCTTCTCACAGGAGGTCTTACTTTGAATCCTATTCGATACCCCTGAGAGACGATGCTCTGAATCCAATGATTTTGGACAGATTTTATCCAAAAATCCTTGAAAAACCTTAATCTGCCCCCTACCAGCTGAGCTTCATACGGACTTAGGGGCAGACTTTGGTTTCCTAAATGGCTGGATTTATTCCAATTAGAGGAAGGCTTCCAGTTGGAAGCCGATTCCTTGGGAGGAGGATTGAGTTTTTGTTCCTTATTTTTACGTAAGGAACGAAAACGGTTAGAAGCCTTAGAATCTAAGGCTTCTAACCGTTTTCGTTCCTTTCGTCAAAATAAGGAACAAAAACTCAATCCTCCTCCCAAGGAATCGGCTTTCTCTGTCTCTCTCCCCTCTCTCTCTCTTTGTGTCTCTCTCTCCCCTCTGTCTCTTTATCTCTCTCTCCCACCCCCTCTGTCCAATTTACATCTAATATCTAATTTCCTTCATTCTCTTGATATCCTTTGTTGAAAATCATATCTAAATATGCTCAGTAACTGCTGATTGGTGGCTGCACAATAGATACCTCATGTGATTGGCTCACCCATGTACATTGCTATTTCTTCAACAAAGGATATCTAAAGAATTAAGGCATATCCTAGCCAGTGCCTCACCTGCCTCTCACCTCACTGCACATCACTGCCTTAGATTTACCCTTAGGTTTTTTATCCTGAGGCAGAAAAACTCCTTTTCCTCCAGTGATAGTTGAAATAATAGAATCCAACTGAGAACCAAATAAATTATTACCTTGGAAAGAAAGAGATAGTAATCTAGATTTAGATGTCATATCAGCATTCCAAGATTTAAGCCACAAAGCTCTTCTAGCTAATACAGCTAAAGACATGGATCTAACATCAATTTTGATAATATCAAAAATGGCATCACAAATAAAATTATTAGCATGTTGCAGTAAGCGAGTAATGCTAGATATGTCAGGATCCAAATCTTGTTGCGCTAAATTCTCCAACCAAAAAGTTGAGGAAGCCGCAACATCAGCCAAAGAAATAGCAGGTCTGAGAAGATGACCTGAATATAAATAGGCCTTCCTTAGATAAGATTCAAGCTTCCTATCTAAAGGATCCTTAAAGGAAGTACTATCTTCCATAGGAATAGTGGTACGAGTAGAAATAGCCCCATCAACTTTGGGGATTTTTCCCCAAAACTCTATAGATTTTGCTGGTAAAGGATACAATTTTTTAAACCTTGAAGAAGGAATAAAAGAAGTACCTGGCTTATTCCATTCCCTAGAAATCATATCAGAAATAGCCTCAGGAATAGGAAAAACCCCTGGGGAAACCACAGGAGGTTTAAAAACAGCATTTAAACGTTTATTAGACTGAACGTCAAGAGGACTGGTTACCTCAATATCCAAAGTAATTAACACTTCTTTTAATAAAGAACGCATATACTCAATTTTAAATAAATAAGTAGATTTGTCAGTGTCAATGTCTGAGGAGGATCTTCTGAATCAGATAGATCCTCATCAGAAGAGGAAAAATTATTATGTTGCTGGTCATTTGAAATTTCATCAGCTAAATGAGAAGTTTTAAAAGACCTTTTACGTTTATTAGAAGGTGGAAATGCAGACAAAGCCTTCAGAATAGAATCAGATACAAATTCTTTAAAATTTACAGGTATATCATGTACATTAGAAGTTGAAGGAACTGCAACTGGCAATGTACTATTACTGATGGAAACACTATCTGCATGTAAAAGTTTATCATGACAACTATTACAAATGACATTTGGCGGAATAATTTCTACACTTTTACAACAAATGCACTTAGCTTTGGTAGAACCAATGTCAGGCAACAATGTTCCAGCAGAAACTTCTGAGGCAGGATCAGATTGGGACATCTTGCTCAATGTAAGAGAAAAAACAACATATAAAGCAAAATTATCTATTTCCTTATATGACAGTTTCAGGAATGGGAAAAAATGCAAAAGCATAGGCCTCTGATAGAGAAAAAAGCAAGAGGCAATCATCAATGGGGTATTGAAATAATGCAAAAAAAAATTTGGCGCCAAGTATGACGCACTTTTTTGGCGCGAAAAATAACCGGAAATGACACACTCGCGTCACTGACGCCGCCGTGTGAAAGGTCTTGGCGTCACGTATGACGCCGGAAATGACGAAGTTGCGTCATAAACGTCTTTTTCCACGGCAACAAAAATTTTCACGCCAAGAATGAGGCAATAAAGTTTAGCATTTGACGCACCCGCGGGCCTAATATTACCCGCAATAGCAAGAAAGTAGGCAATTGAAAAAAAAAAGACTAAACCCCAGGAAAGAAATACATTTCTTAAATGTTTAAATTCCCCAAATATGAAACTGACAGTCTGCTGAAGGAAATACATGAACCTGACTCATGGCAAATATAAGTACAATACATATATTTAGAACTTTATATAAATGCATAAAGTGCCAAACCATAGCTGAGGTGTCTTAAGTAATAAAAAACAGAATTTATGTTTACCTGATAAATTTCTTTCTCCAACGGTGTGTCCGGTCCACGGCGTCATCCTTACTTGTGGGATATTCTCTTCCCCAACAGGAAATGGCAAAGAGCCCAGCAAAGCTGGTCACATGATCCCTCCTAGGCTCCGCCTACCCCAGTCATTCGACCGACGTTAAGGAGGAATATTTGCATAGGAGAAACCATATGGTACCGTGGTGACTGTAGTTAAAGAAAATAAAATATCAGACCTGATTAAAAAAAAACCAGGGCGGGCCGTGGACCGGACACACCGTTGGAGAAAGAAATTTATCAGGTAAACATAAATTCTGTTTTCTCCAACATAGGTGTGTCCGGTCCACGGCGTCATCCTTACTTGTGGGAACCAATACCAAAGCTTTAGGACACGGATGAAGGGAGGGAGCAAATCAGGTCACCTAAATGGAAGGCACCACGGCTTGCAAAACCTTTCTCCCAAAAATAGCCTCAGAAGAAGCAAAAGTATCAAACTTGTAAAATTTGGTAAAAGTGTGCAGTGAAGACCAAGTCGCTGCCCTACATATCTGATCAACAGAAGCCTCGTTCTTGAAGGCCCATGTGGAAGCCACAGCCCTAGTGGAATGAGCTGTGATTCTTTCGGGAGGCTGCCGTCCGGCAGTCTCGTAAGCCAATCTGATGATGCTTTTAATCCAAAAAGAGAGAGAGGTAGAAGTTGCTTTTTGACCTCTCCTTTTACCGGAATAAACAACAAACAAGGAAGATGTTTGTCTAAAATCCTTTGTAGCATCTAAATAGAATTTTAGAGCGCGAACAACATCCAAATTGTGCAACAAACGTTCCTTCTTTGAAACTGGTTTTGGACACAGAGAAGGTACGATAATCTCCTGGTTAATGTTTTTGTTAGAAACAACTTTTGGAAGAAAACCAGGTTTAGTACGTAAAACCACCTTATCTGCATGGAACACCAGATAAGGAGGAGAACACTGCAGAGCAGATAATTCTGAGACTCTTCTAGCAGAAGAAATCGCAACTAAAAACAAAACTTTCCAAGATAATAACTTAATATCAACGGAATGTAAGGGTTCAAACGGAACCCCCTGAAGAACTGAAAGAACTAAATTGAGACTCCAAGGAGGAGTCAAAGGTTTGTAAACAGGCTTGATTCTAACCAGAGCCTGAACAAAGGCTTGAACATCTGGCACAGCTGCCAGCTTTTTGTGAAGTAATACCGACAAGGCAGAAATCTGTCCCTTCAGGGAACTTGCAGATAATCCTTTTTCCAATCCTTCTTGAAGGAAGGATAGAATCCTAGGAATCTTAACCTTGTCCCAAGGGAATCCTTTAGATTCACACCAACAGATATATTTTTTCCAAATTTTGTGGTAAATCTTTCTAGTCACAGGCTTTCTGGCCTGAACAAGAGTATCGATAACAGAATCTGAGAATCCTCGCTTCGATAAAATCAAGCGTTCAATCTCCAAGCAGTCAGCTGGAGTGAAACCAGATTCGGATGTTCGAACGGACCCTGAACAAGAAGGTCTCGTCTCAAAGGTA
The DNA here is from genome assembly GCF_027579735.1 of Bombina bombina. Taxonomy (NCBI): domain Eukaryota; kingdom Metazoa; phylum Chordata; class Amphibia; order Anura; family Bombinatoridae; genus Bombina; species Bombina bombina. Next base: position 235,894,565 of record NC_069503.1, on the reverse strand, counting down.
GCTTCCAAGGTGGAGCCGATGACATATTCACCAGATCTGCATACCAAGTCCTGCGTGGCCACGCAGGAGCTATCAAGATCACCGACGCCCTCTCCTGCTTGATCCTGGCTATCAGCCTGGGGATGAGAGGAAATGGCGGGAACACATAAGCTAGTTTGAAGGTCCAAGGTGCTACTAGTGCATCCACTAGAGCCGCCTTGGGATCCCTGGATCTGGCCCCGTAGCAAGGAACTTTGAAGTTCTGACGAGAGGCCATCAGATCCATGTCTGGAATGCCCCACAGGTGAGTGACTTGGGCAAAGATTTCCGGATGGAGTTCCCACTCCCCCGGATGCAATGTCTGCCGACTCAGAAAATCCGCTTCCCAATTTTCCACTCCTGGGATGTGGATAGCAGACAGGTGGCAGGAGTGAGACTCCGCCCAAAGAATAATTTTGGTTACTTCTTCCATCGCTAGGGAACTCCTTGTTCCCCCCTGATGGTTGATGTACGCAACAGTCGTCATGTTGTCTGATTGAAACCGTATGAACCTGGTCCTCGCAAGCTGGGGCCAGGCCTGGAGAGCATTGAATATCGCTCTCAGTTCCAGAATATTTATCGGTAGAAGAGATTCTTCCCGAGACCAAAGACCCTGAGCTTTCAGGGATCCCCAGACCGCGCCCCAGCCTATCAGACTGGCGTCGGTCGTGACAATGACCCACTCTGGTCTGTGGAACATCATCCCTTGAGACAGATTGTCCAGGGACAGCCACCAACGGAGTGAGTCTCTGGTTCTCTGATTTACTTGTATCTTCGGAGACAAGTCTGTATAGTCCCCATTCCACTGACTGAGCATGCACAGTTGTAATGGTCTTAGATGAATGCGCGCAAAAGGAACTATGTCCATCGCCGCCACCATCAACCCGATCACTTCCATGCACTGAGCTATGGAAGGAAGAGGAACGGAATGAAGTATCCGACAAGAGTCCAGAAGCTTTGTTTTTCTGGCCTCTGTTAGAAAGATCCTCATTTCTAAGGAGTCTATAATTGTTCCCAAGAAGGGAACCCTTGTTGACGGGGATAGAGAACTCTTTTCCACGTTCACTTTCCAGCCGTGAGATCTGAGAAAGGCCAGGACAATGTCCGTGTGAGCCTTTGCTTGAGGAAGGGACGACGCTTGAATCAGAATGTCGTCCAGGTAAGGTACTACTGCAATGCCCCTTGGTCTTAGCACCGCTAGAAGGGACCCTAGTACCTTTGTGAAAATCCTTGGAGCAGTGGCTAATCCGAAAGGAAGCGCCACGAACTGGTAATGTTTGTCCAGGAATGCAAACCTTAGGAACCGATGATGTTCCTTGTGGATAGGAATATGTAGATACGCATCCTTTAAATCCACCGTGGTCATGAATTGACCTTCCTGGATGGAAGGAAGGATAGTTCGAATGGTTTCCATCTTGAACGATGGGACCTTGAGAAATTTGTTTAAGATCTTGAGATCTAGGATTGGTCTGAACGTTCCCTCTTTTTTGGGAACTATGAACAGATTGGAGTAGAACCCCATCCCTTGTTCTCTTAATGGAACAGGATGAATCACTCCCATTTTTAACAGGTCTTCTACACAATGTAAGAACGCCTGTCTTTTTATGTGGTCTGAAGACAACTGCGACCTGTGGAACCTCCCCCTTGGGGGAAGTCCCTTGAATTCCAGAAGATAACCCTGGGAGACTATTTCTAGCGCCCAAGGATCCAGAACATCTCTTGCCCAAGCCTGAGCGAAGAGAGAGAGTCTGCCCCCCACCAGATCCGGTCCCGGATCGGGGGCCAATATTTCATGCTGTCTTGGTAGCAGTGGCAGGTTTCTTGGCCTGCTTTCCCTTGTTCCAGCCTTGCATTGGTCTCCAAGCTGGCTTGGCCTGAGAAGTATTACCCTCTTGCTTAGAGGACGTAGCACCTTGGGCTGGTCCGTTTTTACGAAAGGGACGAAAATTAGGTCTATTTTTTGCCTTGAAAGGCCGATCCTGAGGAAGGGCGTGGCCCTTACCCCCAGTGATATCAGAGATAATCTCCTTCAAGTCAGGACCAAACAACGTTTTCCCCTTGAAAGGAATGTTTAGTAGCTTGTTCTTGGAAGACGCATCAGCCGACCAAGATTTCAACCAAAGCGCTCTGCGCGCCACAATAGCAAACCCAGAGTTCTTAGCCGCTAACTTAGCCAATTGCAAAGAGGCGTCTAGAGTGAAAGAATTAGCCAATTTGAGAGCATTGATTCTGTCCATAATCTCCTCATAAGGAGGAGAGTCACTATCGAGCACCTTAAGCAGTTCATCAAACCAGAAATATGCGGCAGTAGTGACAGGGACAATGCATGAAATGGGTTGTAGAAGGTAACCCTGCTGAACAAACATCTTTTTAAGCAAACCTTCTAATTTTTTATCCATAGGATCTTTGAAAGCACAACTATCCTCTATGGGAATAGTGGTGCGTTTGTTTAAAGTAGAAACCGCTCCCTCGACCTTGGGGACTGACTGCCATAAGTCCTTTCTGGGGTCGACCATAGGAAACAATTTTTTAAATATGGGGGGAGGGACGAAAGGAATACCGGGCCTTTCCCATTCTTTATTAACAATGTCCGCCACCCGCTTGGGTATAGGAAAAGCTTCTGGGAGCCCCGGCACCTCTAGGAACTTGTCCATTTTACATAGTTTCTCTGGGATGACTAAATTTTCACAATCATCCAGAGTGGATAATACCTCCTTAAGCAAAATGCGGAGATGTTCCAATTTAAATTTAAATGTAATCACATCAGATTCAGCCTGCTGAGAAATGTTCCCTAAATCAGTAATTTCTCCCTCAGACAAAACCTCCCTGGCCCCCTCAGATTGGGTTAGGGGCCCTTCAGAGATATTAATATCAGCGTCGTCATGCTCTTCAGTAACTAAAGCAGAGCAGCCACGCTTACGCTGACAAGGGTTCATTTTGGCTAAAATGTTTTTGACAGAATTATCCATTACAGCCGTTAATTGTTGCATAGTAAGGAGTATTGGCGCGCTAGATGTACTAGGGGCCTCCTGAGTGGGCAAGACTCGTGTAGACGAAGGAGGGAATGATGCAGTACCATGCTTACTCCCCTCACTTGAGGAATCATCTTGGGCATCATTGTCATTATCACATAAATCACATTTATTTAAATGAATAGGAATTCTGGCTTCCCCACATTCAGAACACAGTCTATCTGGTAGTTCAGACATGTTAAACAGGCATAAACTTGATCAGAAAGTACAAAAAACGTTTTAAAATAAAACCGTTACTGTCACTTTAAATTTTAAACTGAACACACTTTATTACTGCAATTGCGAAAAAACATGAAGGAATTGTTCAAAATTCACCAAATTTTCACCACAGCGTCTTAAAGCCTTGAAAATATTGCACACCAATTTTGGAAGCTTTAACCCTTAAAATAACGGAACCGGAGCCGTTTTAAGCTTTAAACCCCTTTACAGTCCCTGGTATCTGCTTTGCTGAGACCCAACCAAACCCAAAGGGGAATACGATACCAAATGACGCCTTCAGAAGTCTTTTATAAGTATCAGAGCTCCTCTCACATGCGACTGCATGCCATGCCTCTCAAAAACAAGTGCGCAACACCGGCGCGAAAATGAGACTCTGCCTATGCTTTGGGAAAGCCCCTAAAGAATAAGGTGTCTAAAACAGTGCCTGCCGATATTATTATATCAAAATACCCAGATAAAATGATTCCTCAAGGCTAAATATGTGTTAATAATCAATCGATTTAGCCCAGAAAAAGTCTACAGTTTAAATAAGCCCTTGTGAAGCCCTTATTTACAATCGTAATAAACATGGCTTACCGGATCCCATAGGGAAAATGACAGCTTCCAGCATTACATCGTCTTGTTAGAATGTGTCATACCTCAAGCAGCAAGGGACTGCAAACTGTTCCCCCAACTGAAGTTAATTGCTCTCAACAGTCCTGTGTGGAACAGCCATGGATTTTAGTTACGGTTGCTAAAATCATTTTCCTCATACAAACAGAATTCTTCATCTCTTTTCTGTTTCTGAGTAAATAGTACGTACCAGCACTATTTGAAAATAACAAACTCTTGATTGAATAATGAAAAACTACAGTTAAACACTAAAAAACTCTAAGCCATCTCCGTGGAGATGTTGCCTGTACAACGGCAAAGAGAATGACTGGGGTAGGCGGAGCCTAGGAGGGATCATGTGACCAGCTTTGCTGGGCTCTTTGCCATTTCCTGTTGGGGAAGAGAATATCCCACAAGTAAGGATGACGCCGTGGACCGGACACACCTATGTTGGAGAAAACATACTTACAAAAAGACACCCATCCACATATAGCAGATAGCCAAACCAGTACTAAAACAGTTATTAGTAGAGGTAATGGTAAATTGAGAGTATATCGTCGATCTGAAAAGGGAGGTAGGAGATTAATCTCTACGACCGATAACAGAGAACCCATGAAAAAGACCCCATTAGAGAAATCATCGTATTCAATAGGTGATACTCCCTTCACGTCCCTCTGACATTCGCTGTACTCTGAGAGGAATCGGGCTTCAACAATGCTGAGAAGCGCATATCAACGTAGAAATCTTAGCACAAACTTACTTCACCACCTCCATAGGAGGCAAAGTTTGTAAAACTGAATTGTGGGTGTGGTGAGGGGTGTATTTATAGGCATTTTGAGGTTTGGGAAACTTTGCCCCTCCTGGTAGGATTGTATATCCCATATGTCACTAGCTCATGGACTCTTGCCAATTACATGAAAGAAAAGTTTGTTTCTCTCATGTAAACTGTTTATTGAAAAAGAAGCCAAAGAATGTTCCGATTTCGGCCGAGGGCAGATACGCTCCAGAGTGCTCTGTTCTAATCACCTAGGTAATGTGCACATTAACGGCTTCCGTCTAGTAAAAGTTGGAAAAGTTTATTTCTCTCATGTAAACTGTTTATTGAAAAAGAAGCCGAAGAATGTTCTGATTTCGGCCGAGGGCAGATACGCTTCAGAGTGCTCTGTTCTAATCAGAGCCTTGGGCGCCGCAACTGCCTCTGGGAACCTTACCATGGGTCCTAGCCCGCTCGTCTTGAAATTCTCTGTCTGGGAAATTATCTATCGAATCTTTCTATTTATTATAGATTCGATAGATAATTTCCCAGACAGAGAATTTCAAGACGTGCGGGCTGGGACCCATGGTAAGGTTCCCAGAGGCAGTTGCGGCGCCCGAGGCTCTGATTAGAACAGAGCACTCTAGAGCGTATCTGCCCTCGGCTGAAATCGGAACATTCTTTGGCTTCTTTTTCAATAAACAATTTACATGAGAGAAACAAACTTTTCTAAAAAGCTAAAGTAGGTAATGTGCAGATTACCTAGGTAATTTGAGAAATGAAATGATTTTTCTGCACTTTAACTGATCACCCTAGTTAATCTGCACATTAACCGATTTCTGCACTTTAACTGTAACACATATACACATATATATATATATATATATATATATATATATATATATATATATATATATATATATATATACACACACACACACAGTATATGGATATATGTATATATATATACACATACACACACAGTATATGGATATATATATATATATGGATATATATATATATATATATATATATATATATATATATATATATATATATATATACACACACACACACATATACACACACACACATTATATATATATATATATATATATATATATATATATATATTTACACCGAAACACATATATACACACACACACAGATGCTTTTTTTTTTTTTTTTTTTTTTTACAAATTGAAGGTTTGTGGCAACCTTGTGTCAAGCAAGTCTATCTGCATAATTTTTCCAACATATATATACATATAAAAACAAATACACATAAATACATCTATATATTCACCACCAGCAAAAAGATTTTGACTCGCTGAAGGCTCAGATGATTGTAAACATTTTTAAGCAACAAAGTATTTTTTAATTAAGGTATGTACAATGTTTTTTTAGACTTAATGCCACTGCACACTTAAACTATAGGTTAAATATAACTTTACACTTCAGATTAAGTTTTATTACATTTAAACTTTTCAAGTGTAAAGTGCAACAAAATGCTCATATCATGCAGTGCTATATTGCAACAGGCTTGCCTTTCCTGCACATACATAAATAAGATCTTACAGTGCTGGAGAGTTTAGCTTTTTTTCTTTGATCATTCAGTGAGTTCATCCCCTGTTAAGTCTGCACTATAATTTTTCTCCAAGCAGGAGAATGTTAGACCTTAGAGAGAACTACTGAAAATCAAAATTGTATTACTTATATCTCTTGCCTCCCAGTGGGATTGTGATTTCTTCTGATGACTAGGTTTACACAGCTTTGCTCTAGCCAATACTTAAGTACTGAAATGTTCAATACAAGTGAAGATACCACAGGCAAAATAAGCTATTTCAAATACCAAAATAAAAGGTAAAAGGGGCAATGTATGTGTAAACCATTTAATACATTCCAGCAGGTAAAATGGATAATTAGTCAATTAAAGGGGAAACAATTTTACAGTACACTGTCCCTTTAAAGCGGTTCTCTTATTAATCCTTTACCGGTATATTATTCCTAAGTGTATCCAATTTATAAAGTAACTTTTAAACTATGTAATAAAACTGCAAAAATGTAAAGCTTCCCCTCTCGATTGTGCAAACATTAAGGGCCATTATAGTGTTAAAATTACATGCCCTTATCTATTTGAGCACTCATATAACCACGTTGAATGGTTTGTCGGCACTGGAATCGTTTCATTATTTAAGTTTTGCACTTCCCTCTGGCAGCATAAAGGTTAAAGGAATTGCTGCCAAATCTGAAAATTACCTGAGCTGTTCACCCAGGAGGTGCATGTTGGCAGCAATCCTAACATTTTCAGTGTGTATTCAGCTTTATGCAAAAGATGTTAAACAGCTAGCACTCATACTAAGGCATGAGAATCACATTTCATCCTCCATGAATTCTGGTTTTGAACAAATGTGGAAATCAATAATTTACACGTAGAACAGAGGAACTGGTGAGGAATAATATAATATAAGTAGATTTGAAAATTCCATTTTAACATTAAAAGATTTCATCTGGTTGGGATTAGGTACAAATGACCTACCCTATTGTAGACATTTACTGTTCTCAAAAGACACTTCTATATCCACTTGCACAACTAATATGTGTATATTTGTGGAGATTTACAGCTGTCAGTGCATCTAGACAGTTTGAATCACATTGTGGGATTTTTAGATGTATTCTGAAATCAAAAGCTGCCCACCTTACTAGATCATTGGTTTTAAAACCTGTCCTCATGCCTCCCTAATAGGGCAGATTTTTAGGATTACCTTGGGTAAAATAACCATGTTAACTAATCAGCCGATTATTTCACCTGTGCTCCAGTTCAGATAACCTCAAGTTTGTCACAATAGGTCTTAAATTGTGATTAGCAGGAATTTCTAGTCATAGTCATCATTAGGTTTGTAAACCTGATGGATTATATTTTATGAACTATCTATACAAAAAGAGTTGTGTTCCTTACTAGACACAAATAAGATCATTCAGGCACCTAGATATTGAACAAAGAAAGAGGAGAAAGCTAAATTCAAAGAGTCTACTCCATGAAAGAATCACAACAGGTTCCACAAACTAAGATTCCATTCTATTTAGAAGTATAACTCTGCTTCTATGGGGAAAATAATACACTCTGCTATACCCTAGCTTCTGTTGCCAGCAACCACATCAAAGGTTAAAGAGGATGAAATAAAGGAACTAGACACATCATTGCTTTTATACTGCTATAAGACCAGTAGGATTGGTAATTACACTTATCTATCTTCAGTATCGATATGCTCGGCCTAAATTACTTTTTTTTCCCTTTTCTTAAAGAAACATACACAAAATCACTAGCATTCTACAAAGTACATCTGGTAATGTATCTATACACCAGCCCTGAGATTAATACAGGGAACTTGGTTATCTGCAAACGACATAATTGCTTATAATTTGTCATCGGTTACTGTAAAAGGCAGGTGAGACTGCTGGTGAATGCATATAAGGCCAAGTTATAAACTGATGTATCTTCAGTAAGCAATTATACTGAGGTAAGTAGATAAGTAAAAACAACGATTGTCACAAACCAGATAAGCAATACAAGGAGATCACTAGTCCTCATATTCTAAACCTCTATACGTTGAGGCTTATGCGGACTATGGTCAGACGGTGCATATAAGATTTAGAGGTGATGGCAAACAATTGTTGTTTAACACAAAAAGGACTTAGATGGACTGGGGACCAATATCAGAAAAACAAATATAAAAAGTATTGAAATAGTAATATATACAGTACTTCTTTATGCAAGAGAGCTTTGTATGGCATTGGCAAAATAAGTGTTAAAATGTGTATATGCACAAAGAGCAAGAAAGCTATACACCAAATAAGCACAGTATAAGAATCATCAGCAGAGGAAAGCAGTACTCTGGTTATAAATGAGAAGTGCTTGGGGAGCAGAGTAAGACCACATTCTAATGTGCCACAATAATAGCAAACAACCACGTGATGCATTTAATAAGTTATGGGGTATGCAGTACTATAAAAAGCGAGGGGGGGTAAAAGATATGATGGGCTAGAATCAATGGCATATTTAGGTTTTGTGCTGCCCTAGGCACTCAAAACTCTGCTGCCCTCTAAGAGGAGAGTACACAGGCTTAGCAAATAGCTTTGCTGAGTCCAGTTTAATCTTCAAGAAGGGCCAGGTCAGGAACTTGAGGTAGTAGGAAGGTGGACTAGCACCGCTGGGTTAATAAGCGGTTTTATACTTCAGGTCTGTTTAAAAGTTTTATATATTTAGGTTTAAAAATTGTTCTGTAATTTAATAAAAGGCGGTGGCCAGACTTATTTACCCATAAATGTCTTCTTTGTCTTATTTTACTGGGTTTCTTAGGGTACAAGGGTAGCCTGTGGGCTTGACAACTTGAGGGGTCAAGGGTTGCTTGAAAGTCCAAGGGAAAAGCAGCATCAGGAACTGGGCAATATCCTCCTAGCATCTTTATTTGTATGACAGCAGTATAAAAGGAAAAGGACAGATGCAATGTGAAGGCAGTGAAACAGCAAACAAAACCAACTGAAATAATATCAGAATTTCTATTAAGCTTCAGGAAAAAAATATGAAATTACAATACTCGCAAGGATTTTCAGTATAAAAGGCATAAGGGAAGCAGTACAGTAATATGCTTGTTAAGCTAAAGCTGCGGTCCACCTGCCTATTCTCATAAAATCAAAATGCTGTGTGTTTTCAGTGAGCTGGAGTTATAAATTAGTTACCACCAGTTGTGTTTTCTTAATGTGAGATTGTTAAGGAAATCAGGGTCCAAAGCTTTGCTTATGACCCCAAACAAGACATCTTTTCCGTTAGAAAAAGGATATACATATTAAGCTTAAAAAAAAAAAGTATAACTAAGGGCTAGACCAAAACCTGCTTGTAAACTTAACAGGAAAGAACTAATTGAAATTCCAATATTTTTCTACAGTTTTGTAATAAACTATGGTTGTTTTTAAGTAGCCAAACTCAACCCACCCCTTGGTTTATTTAGAGGGGCTTTTATCTAATCATCTCTGCTGAAACCAATTAGGAACATATATCATACCCCCCAACTGTCCTGATTTTAGGGGTCTGTCTCCCTGTTCCCGGGTTGCTAGAAATCTGTCACGATTTGCCCCAGGCATTAAATTTTTTTTATTTATTTATTATTATTTTTTTTTAAATTCTGTTGGGCCCATACTCAGAATAAGCTGTCTTTGCTCTCACAGTTAGATACTTGTTAGATTCCCTGTGGAAAAGGAATGGTGTGTGGGTTAAGCAGGAGTAAGAAGGCTGTATACACTGACCACGGGTAATGGTGACCTCTCTAACCTACCTCTGGTAGTGATGATGTCTAACCCCTGGTGATAATACTAGCATGCCTTCAGTTTTATACAATGAGCAGTGCTAATACCAGGGTAACAAACAGTGGCAGCCACAGACTGCCAGCTAATGTGCTTGCCAACCCCAGGACCCCATACAATGAATGATGTAGTGTGTGTGTCTATCTGTATCCATAACTGTGTGTGTGTATCTGCACGTATAAGTTTATGCCATGTAGTGTGTGTGTGTCTGCATGTATAAGTGTATACTATGTAGTGTCTGTGTATCTGCATGTATAAGTGTATGCTGCATGTATAAGTGTATGCTATGTAATGTGTGTATCTTAATGTGTAAGTGTATGCTATGTAGTGTGTGTATCTGCATGTATAAGTGTATGCTATGTAGTGTGCGTGTATCTGCATGTATAAGCGTATGCTATGTAGTGTGCGTGTATCTGCATGTGTAAGTGTATGCTATGTAGTGTGCGTGTATCTGCATGTGTAAGTGTATGCTATGTAGTGTGCTACTGTGCATTTTTGCTGACTTTAAAGGCCAGAATTTAGAATATTAATGGGGACTACAGAGAGCAGTTTTAAAGAATTTATTATTAAATGTCCAATTAAGATAAAAATATTTAGCAATGTCTTTGCAAAGGATAATTAAATACATAGCTCACATAGCTATACCAGTGGTTTGAGCTTGTGTTTGATTTGCAGCCTAAGTGTATTAAAAAAAATCTATGACTTTATTAATAATTTTATTTATATTACTTTCGTCTTATGATTCTTTAAGCCCCGCCCACCACATTTAAAAAAAAATGGCGCGGGGGGTGTCCCTCTTTTGAATTTTGAAATGTTGGGAGGTATGCATGTATTTGGCTGAGTTAAAGGGATATGAAACCCAATTTTTTTTCTTTCATGCGATTTTAAACAACTTCCTAAATTACTTTTATTATCTATTGTTCTTTTTTGTCTTGGTGAAAAGCAGGGATGTATGCTGATAAGCCGGCTCTTTTCTGGAGCACTATATGGCAGCGGTTTCACAAGAATATTATCCATTTGCAACAGAACTAGATGGAAGCAATATTTACGGCCATGTAGTGCCCACATGCCTACCCATGTATCTCTTCAACACAAAATAACATGGGAATGAAGCAAATTTGATCATATAAGTAAATTGCAAACCTTTTTAAAATGGTATGGTCTGTCTGAATCACAAAATCATTTTTTGTGTTTCATATGCCTTTAAGTCAATGAAGCCTGCCATATGCTCTATCAGTTCTCAAAATTGGAAATCAAATTACAGGAAAAAGAAGCAAAATTAAATGATATTGCAAAGTTTGGTTGTCTTGTTTGTTTTTACTAGATATAAACATTTTACCTTTAACACAAGACAGTAAGAACAAAAATCTTTATAATTTATTGTTACTACCGTGTTAATGTCTACCTATTGTAATTTGATCTTCCTATAAAAAGGCAAACAGTATAGGTCTGCTTGTGCATAATATAAAAGAACTGACATTAAAGGAACATAATACTCATATGCAAAATCTCTTAAAAGTGGTACAGTACATAACTGTAAAAAGCTGACGTGAAAATATAACCTAAACATCTCTTAGTAAAAAGTGAAGATATTTCACCTCAAAACTTATTCAGTTTACCAAAGTGCTCTGTAATTAAACAATTAACCTTCAGCTGCAAGTTGGGGGGAAAAAATAGCCAATCAGCATGAGCAGTGCGGAGGTTGTGCATTGCTTTGCTATGATCTCATGAGATTTCACTGAAATCTCTTGAGATTTCATAGTAAACATTCTTAAAGTGAATGTCAATTTTGATGCTAAAGTGCCCGGTTTTTAAAAATTTGATTAAAAACAAGGGGCACTTTAAATTCATCAAAATTTACATTTCACTCGTGCTGTGAAATAAAAAAATAAAAAAATAAAAAAACTTACCTTTTAATCTTGACAGCAGCTCCAGCTTCCTCCGGTTGTTGCAAGCCATTTCTGATGTCAGAAATGATGGATAGGTCATCCTCCAATCACGGCTTCCCCCCCACCAGGGGGAATCAGTGTCTGATTCAACACTGTGATTGGAGGAAGCTGGATTCCTCATTTTAGACCCGGAAGAGGCTTTGCGACAGGCGGAGGAAGCTGGAGCTGCTGTGAAGATTAAAAAGTTAAGTTTTTTTTTCCACAGCAGGAGTGAAATGTAAATTTTGATGAATTAAAGTGCCCCTGTTTTTAATTGAATTTTTTAAAAACCTGGCAATTTAGCATCAAAATTGACATTCACTTTAACCAGGACCGGACATTTCAGAGAAAAACTTGCTCAAAGGACCAGAGAATTTTTAGAATTTTTGATATCACTCCGTTTAAACAGACATTGAGCCTTGTTTTTTTTTTAATTTACCTATGAAAATTAAATATGTTTTTTTTTTTGTAGACAACCCAAGGTACTGATCTACGCCCATTTTGGTACAATTCATTCCACTGTTTTGCCGCATTATACGATCATATTAAAAAAAATTGTTAATTTTTTTTTACAAACTTTGGGGTTCTCACTAAAACTATTTACATACTGCGTGTATGCAATCACAAATGGTTGTAAAAGCTTCGTCTGGGGTTGCTGTGTTCCTTGTTCAAAGAGGAATTGCCTGGTATTTCGGCGCTGGACTGACTGTAATAGGCGGGATCAGACTGATATACTACAGGAAAGTTCTTCTCTGTGAAAAGCATTACTGGGCTAAAAGAAGCTGCACCCAGGTGGTAAATCGCCATAGAACAGGCTAACAATAGTATTGAGCCAATTGTTCTTCCTGTGAGTGTGCTTCTCTCTGTGTGTATTTAGTCTCCCTATGGGAAAAAGGGGAAACCAGACGTGGACTCCTTGCTCAGTGTGCTTAGAGGAATATGGCTACACCTCACTGACGAGGCCCAATGAAGGCCGAAACGATCGCCTGGGGTTGCTGTGTTCCTTGTTCAAAGAGGAATTGCCTGGTATTTCGGCGCTGGACTGACCGTAATAGGCGCGATCAGACTGATATACTACAGGAAAGTTCTTCTCTGTGAAAAGCATTACTGGGCTAAAAGACGCTGCACTCAGGTGGTAAATCGCCATAGAAAAGGCTAACAATAGTATTAAGCCAGTTGTTCGTTCCTGTGAGTGTGCTTCTCTCTGTGTGTATTTAGTCTCCCATTGTAAAAGCTTCTGTGAGGTCCCCTTTGTTCAGAAATAGCAGACATGTATCCTGTGGCTTTGGCATTGTTTTTTGGTAATTAGAGGGCCACACCACATTTTTGAAATTCCCAGCAGTGAAGGGGTTAATCAGGTAGCTTGTAAGGTTAAGTTTAGCTGCAGTGTACCCTCCCACTCCATGATCTCTACCTGATCCTTACCTAACAGCCCTCTTCCCTCCCATTGGTCACCACCATATTAGGTACTGGTAGACAGTATGCCAATATGAAGTTTTAGGGCATTTTTTTTAAATGAATTTAATATATATAAAAACATATTTCTGCAGTGTAGAATTCACCTTACCCTCCAACCTCCCTGAAGCCTCCCAAACAGCTCCCTAACCCTACCCCCTCTAACTAGTGTCCACCATCTTAAGCACTGGCAGCTGTCTGCCAGTACTCCGTTTTTATATATTTTTAACTCGTTTTATTTATTTATTTAATAAAAATTCTGTAGTGAAGAGGCCCCTCCAAGCAATCGTTTAGTAGGGCCCTCCGCTCAAAAAATTTTTTTTTATTGTAGCGAATCCATCCCTCTATTAAACCCTTTTCTGCAGTGCAGCAGTCCTGTCTGATCCCTCGATCGATGGGCCGCCCACCTGCCTTCCTCCTGACATTCCCACACCCTCAACGGTCAGCACAACCGCAACCCGATGCAGTGACACAGAGTTTTTCTCTCTGCATTGCTGATCTTCTGCACTGCCCCCTCCTGGGGCATGCAGAAATAGCACAATCTCACCGCTGTCAGCAAGACTGCCACAGAACGAGCATAGGACATCAGCTGTACAATTTTACATAGAGATGCTTAGGTGATATTTTCTAGTCAGCTTTTTACAGCTTTGCTGCATCACTTTCAAGTGTGTCAACATTTGGGTATCAGTTCCCTTTAAAGTCATTCTTTTACATATGCATAAGAAATTCATCGTTCTGCAAATAGAGGCAGTGCAAGGATTTCTGCCCACCAAGACAAAAATTAATTATGCCACCCCCTTGGAAAATCACATACATATCCTTTACTGCTCCTTGATAAAATGTTTTAGAGATGTGATAGTTATAGTGTTTTTGGTTTGTTTATAATTGATATAAATTTAAATTTTATTACATGTAATCATAGAAAACAGATTGATATTGCTAAACAAATATATTGGAATGTTTTCAGTTTAGTACATTCGCTTTCACCTGTACAATTTTGGCCTGTATGGAGCCAGAGGAATTTAAAAGGGACAGTCAAGTCCAAAATAAACTTTCATGATTCAAATAGGGCATGTCATTTTAAAAAACTTTCCAATTTACTTTTATCACCAATTTTGCTTTGTTCTCTTGGTATTCTTATTTGAAAGCTAAATCTAGGAGGTTCATACGCTAATTTCTTAGACTTTGAAGGCTGTCTCTATTCTGAATGCATTTTGACAGTTTTTCACCACTAGAGGGTGTTATTTCATGTGTGTCATATAGATAACATTGAGCTCATGCACATGAAGTTACCTAGGAGTGAGCACTGATTGGCTAAAATGCAAGTATGTCAAAAGAACTGAAATAAGGGGGCATTTAGCAGAGGCATAGATACAAGGTAATTACAGAGGTAAAACGTGTTATATTATAACTGTGTTGGTGGGAAGTGAGTAATAAAGGGATTATCTATCTTTTTAAACAATAAAAATTCTAGTATTGGCTGTCCCTTTAATCAAATGCAGCAACGACTACAAATATGCACCTTTTTTCCCCCAAGTGCAATTGCGCCCTTGTTTTTTCTTTAGTGTCTTTCCAAACTAGTCCATGTTAGGAGATAAAAAAAAAAAAATACAATTTTATTTTCTTTTTTCAAATGCCCCCACCCGCGACACCCTAATATTAATCGGCTTATGGAAACACCTGGGATGATAGCAAAATATCTGGATACAACAATTATTTGAAAACAATTTCAAACTTTTGTCTTTTTAGCAAAATGTTCATTGTCTATCAGTATAGAGTACACGCCATTTGAAAAGCTTCAAGGTTTTTCTTTTTTTTAATCTAACCCGTTGGCAATTTGGAAGTTTTTGTACATATTACTGAATAACTGTGCAGCATGGAGGGGGGAAGCAGAATTCTTAATTCTATGGAACACACTTCTGGATTTTATGGAGAAAAATAATTTTTTGATATTCATTTTACAAAAAAAGTGGGCAAAAGAAAAATTATTAAACTGCATTTAT
Source organism: Bombina bombina (assembly GCF_027579735.1). Lineage (NCBI taxonomy): Eukaryota > Metazoa > Chordata > Amphibia > Anura > Bombinatoridae > Bombina > Bombina bombina. Next base: position 235,879,204 of record NC_069503.1, on the reverse strand, counting down.
TTTTTTGTTTTTGTTTTTATTATGCAATAATTAAACATTTAATGGATAATTTCATTTTAAATTTAGTGTCCCTTTAAATAAAAAAATGTGTGTTAGATTCCAAGAATAATAAGAAAATCAGGTCTTTAAATATTTCTGTACAACGAAAGATAATAGCAGCACTCCAGATACAAATCAGAAAATGTAATAAATATCGAAAAAGATCTTGATCTCTTTGGATGCTTTTATAAATGTGTAAATGTTCTGATTATATCTGGGGTGCTGCTATTATCTTTCTTTGGACAGTTTGTTATTGGGGGTTTGGTGTGGAACCTCTGTATAGCTTGCACCCAGGTGCTGGATATCCCTGTCTGCAAACAATTTTCTAAAAAGACTCCAACTCCAGTCTAGGGCCACAGACATGTTTAGGTTTCACTACCACTCCAGTCTAGGGCCACAGACATGTTTAGGTTTCACTACCACTCCAGTCTAGGGCCACAGACATGTTTAGGTTTCACTATCACTCCAGTCTAGGGCCACAGACATGTTTAGGTTTCACTACCACTCCAGTCTAGGGCCACAGACATGTTTAGGTTTCACTACCACTCCAGTCTAGGGCCACAGACATGTTTAGGTTTCACTACCACTCCAGTCTAGGGCCACATACATGTTTAGGTTTCACTACCACTCCAGTCTAGGGCCACAGACATGTTTAGGTTTCACTACCACTCCAGTCTAGGGCCACAGACATGTTTAGGTTTCACTACCACTCCAGTCTAGGGCCACAGACATGTTTAGGTTTCACTACCACTCCAGTCTAGGGCCACAGACATGTTTAGGTTTCACTACCACTCCAGTCTAGGGTCACAGACATGTTTAGGTTTCACTACCACTCCAGTCTAGGGCCACAGGCATGTTTAGCTTTCACTACCACTCCAGTCTAGGGCCACAGACATGTTTAGCTTTCAATACCACTCCAGTCTAGGGCCACAGACCTGTTTAGGTTTCACCACCACTCCAGTCTAGGGCCACAGACATGTTTAGGTTTCACCACCACTCCAGTCTAGGGCCACAGACATGTTAGGGTTTCACCACCACTCCAGTCTAGGGCCACAGACATGTTTAGGTTTCACTACCACTCCAGTCTATAGCCACATACATGTTTAGGTTTCACTACCACTCCAGTCTAGGGCCACATACATGTTTAGGTTTCAATACCACTCCAGTCTAGGGCCACATACATGTTTAGGTTTCAATACCACTCCAGTCTAGGGCCACATACATGTTTAGGTTTCAATACCACTCCAGTCTAGGGCCACAGACATGTTTAGGTTTCACTACCACTCCAGTCTAGGGCCACAGACATGTTTAGGTTTCACTACCACTCCAGTCTAGGGCCACAGACATGTTTAGGTTTCACTACCACTCCAGTCTAGGGCCACATACATGTTTAGGTTTCAATACCACTCCAGTCTAGGGCCACATACATGTTTAGGTTTCAATACCACTCCAGTCTAGGGCCACATACATATTTAGGTTTCAATACCACTCCAGTCTAGGGCCACATACATGTTTAGGTTTCACTACCACTCCAGTCTAGGGCCACAGACATGTTTAGGTTTCACTACCACTCCAGTCTAGGGCCACAGACATGTTTAGGTTTCACTACCACTCCAGTCTAGGGCCACATACATGTTTAGGTTTCAATACCACTCCAGTCTAGGGCCACATACATGTTTAGGTTTCAATACCACTCCAGTCTAGGGCCACATACATGTTTAGGTTTCAATACCACTCCAGTCTAGGGCCACATACATATTTAGGTTTCAATACCACTCCAGTCTAGGGCCACATACATGTTTAGGTTTCAATACCACTCCAGTCTAGGGCCACAGACATGTTTAGGTTTCACTACCACTCCAGTCTAGGGCCACAGACATGTTTAGGTTTCACTACCACTCCAGTCTAGGGCCACATACATGTTTAGGTTTCAATACCACTCCAGTCTAGGGCCACATACATGTTTAGGTTTCAATACCACTCCAGTCTAGGGCCACATACATGTTTAGGTTTCACTACCACTCCAGTCTAGGGCCACATACATATTTAGGTTTCAATACCACTCCAGTCTAGGGCCACATACATGTTTAGGTTTCAATACCACTCCAGTCTAGGGCCACATACATGTTTAGGTTTCACTACCAGCCTACTTGCTGATGTTTTAACATTTATGCCCCTACAGATTGTGCAAAAACACTTGCTACAGATATTGGTGATGCTTACAAATAATAGGATTTCAAAGCTGTATATATCACTGTATGATTAATTGAAATAATGGACTTTACAGCTCCCAGGAATAGCACTGAAAACATTCCCTTAGAAAGAGATCTTCACTAAGTGCAACACATTTGTAAATAAAGGATGATAATAAGCAAGGATGGATTGAGTGTTATCCAACTCTAACCCATCACTAATGCAGTAGCACACTGCTTAGTTTACAGCGACCTTTTCACCAGCAAGTTGCTTATTGCAGACACAGCAACATGTACCCATTTTACTGTAATAGAAAGGTGTGGATACTTCAAGCTGTCCTGATAGCTTTAAGTGCAAAGCTTAAAAATGCCACTAAGAAAAGCTCTAACTTGTATCCCATCTCCTAAAGCTGACCTGCTGACAATTTTTTATAAATATAATTGTAAAAACAGGCATGAGTGCACTGTCGTTTCATTAGCAAATGAATACTGAAAAGGGCCACCACCAGCGGCTGAGCCAGATTTCTTCTTGTGAAAGAGCAACTAACAAATATCTGTGCAAATCCAGATCTTTCTGTGCTGCGCTTTTACAAGAAGAAATCTGGCTCTGAAAAGAGTGGAAACAGACAAATCCCTAATTTTTAATATCAATATTTGACCACACACTTCTGGCTCCTTCGGGACAAACCATTTGAGAAACACTGTTCTACCAAGGGTGCAAATTGGGTCTGCAGACCTTTAACAAAGATGGAAACAAAGAATTACTATGAAATAATTTGAAAACAAGACAATAAGTGGGTGGTGCACAAAGATCGTATTGTAAAGTATATTTTTATATAGTACCCATAGTGTATGAAAAAGCTTATATATAAAAGGACATCTCAAGGACAAATACTAAGGATAAAAGCCATTAGAAAACACAAAGCATAGGTTTAGATAATATGTAGACAACATAAATAAATTAGCAACTTACTATGTTCCACCTGCTTTATATCTAAATATTGCTAAGCAAAATTAAAAGCACATAAAATGATTAGATAAAAAATGGTATTAATAAAGTTATAAATCACTTAAATAACATATTTCTATTAAAAGTACATTATTACAGCCCTTAAATTAAACCACTTATAATAATATTGCAATAAATAAAAGACCACTGTCATTCTTGATGCAATGTTCTTATCATTGCACATACTTTACTTTAGTAACATACCTTAGGTTTGGCTTGATCTCCAAAACAGTTTAATAAACACATAAGTATCTGGTACTATGTCTCATACGTATTATATCAAACCACTTACATACTGAAAGCTTAACACAATTTAACCTGGTTGTTACATAAGCACTTTGGAGGTGCTTAGATAGAAGGCAAAGTGTGTAAAAATGTAAATAAACAGCTGTTGGGAGCGGTGCTGCAGTCTGGTTACACGATTAGATGAAGGTGAAAAGAGGGTGCAGGGGGTCTGAGGGGATAAAAGCAGTGGCATGAATGAGGTCTGAGCCTTTGAGGGGACAAAAGCAGTGGCAAGAGGGGATAAAAGCAGTGACATGAATGAGGTCTGAGCCTTTGAGGGGATAAAAGCAGTGGCAAGAGGGGATAAAAGCAGTGACATGAATGAGGTCTGAGGGGATAAAAGCAGTGGCATGCACGAGGTCTGAGGGGATAAAAGCAGTGGCATGCACGAGGTCTGAGGGGATAAAAGGAGTGGCATGCACGAGGTCTGAGGGGATAAAAGGAGTGGCATGCACGAGGTCTGAGGGGATAAAAGGAGTGGCATGCACGAGGTCTGAGGGGATAAAAGGAGTGGCATGCACGAGGTCTGAGGGGATAAAAGGAGTGGCATGCACGAGGTCTGAGGGGATAAAAGGAGTGGCATGCACGAGGTCTGAGGGGATAAAAGGAGTGGCATGCACGAGGTCTGAGGGGATAAAAGCAGTGGCATGCACGAGGTCTGAGGGGATAAAAGCAGTGGCATGCAGGGGGGTCTGAGGGGATAAAAGCAGTGATATGCAGGAGGTCTGAGGGGATAAAAATCAGTGTCATGCAGGGGGTCTGAGGGGATAAAAGCAGTGTCATGCAGGGGGTCTGAGGGGATAAAAGCAGTGACATGCAGGGGGTCTGAGGGGATAAAAGCAGTGACATGCAGGGGGTCTGAGGGGATAAAAGCAGTGACATGCAGGGGGTCTGAGGGGATAAAAGCAGTGACATGCAGGGGGTCTGAGGGGATAAAAGCAGTGGCATGCACGAGGTCTGAGGGGATAAAAGCAGTGACATGCACAAGGTCTGAGGGGATAAAAGCAGTGACATGCACAAGGTCTGAGGGGATAAAAGCAGTGACATGCACAAGGTCTGAGGGGATAAAAGCAGTGACTTGCATGGGGTCTGAGGGGATAAAAGCAGTGACATGCATAAGGTTAAGGGAATATAAAGAAGATAGAGATGCTGAGTGAAGTGACATGAGTGAGTGAGGAGAATGAGGAGACAGAAGGCCACAGGGAACAAAGTAAAACAAGATGCACAGGACAAGGGCATCACAAGAAGGACAATAGCTCTGTATAGATAAATGTGCAAAGGGTAGGACATATAGACAGGATGTTAGAGATAATATAAATGCAATATAAACAGTAAAGCAATGACGAAGTATCAGAGGCACCAGCGGATCTACTCAAGAGGTCCCTGGTGCAAAGGTAACTCGATAGTAAGCAACAGTAATACAAACACATGCTGCTCCGTATAATGAGTTTGATGATAGAAGGACCTACAGCCTGCTCTAATAAAAGGCTCCCCTTCATTAGGATTGTATACATTCTGCACATGCTTATGTATAGACTGACTGCTATGGGCTCTTCCTCCCAGCACTTGTGCCTTGGTGCCACTGCACCAACGGTAGTTCTGCCCCTGATCAGAGGCAGCATGATGGCACAAGAGGGGATTGGGAAGAGTTTAAAAGGGATATTGCAATCAATTTTCATTGCTATTTATAAAACAATAGGTTTCAAAACTTTTTACAATATAATTTTTTTAAAGAATGTTCCCAAACTGATAAAACCTACTTTTGTCAAACTTGTGGAGCCAAGTCAATCTCCACAAACAGTAATTTATGTCAACTGGGGATTGGCGCTCAAAAGCAGGAGTGGCAAATTCTTAATATTAAAGTTGTTAAAAATTAGAAAATTTGACAGTCTGGTAATGCAGCATTTATTAAAAAACAGAATTTATGTTTACCTGATAAATTTCTTTCTCCTACGGTGTATCCAGTCTACGGCTTCATCCTTACTTGTGGAATATTCTCAATCCCTACAGGAAGTGGCAAAGAGAGCACACAGCAGAGCTGTCCATATAGCTCCCCTCAGGCTCCGCCCCCCCAGTCATTCGACCGACGGTTAGGAGAAAAAGGAGAACCATAGGGTGCAGTGGTGACTGTAGTTTACAAATATAAATATAAATATAAACCTGACCAAAATGCCAGGGTGGGCCGTGGACCGGATACACCGTAGGAGAAAGAAATTTTTCAGGTAAACATAAATTCTGTTTTCTCCTACATTGGTGTATCCGGTCCACGGCTTCATCCTTACTTGTGTGAACCAATACCAAAGCTTTAGGACACGGATGAAGGGAGGGAACAAGTCAGGTAACCTAAACGGAAGGCACCACTGCTTGCAAAACCTCTCTCCCAAAAATAGCATCCGAAGAAGCAAAAGTATCGAATTTGTAAAATTTGGCAAATGTATGCAGTGAAGACCAAGTCGCTGCCTTACAGATCTGTTCAACAGAAGCCTCATTCTTGAAAGCCCATGTGGAAGCCACAGCTCTGGTGGAATGAGCTGTAATTCGTTCAGGAGGCTACCTTCCAGCAATCTCATAAGTCAATCGGATTATGCTTTTCAGCCAGAAAGACAGAGAGGTCGCAGTCGCTTTTTGACCTCTCCTCTTGCCAGAATAGACGACAAACAAGGACGATGTTTGTCTGAAGTCTTTAGTTGCTTTTAGATAAAACTTCAAAGCACGAACCACATCAAGATTGTGTAACAGACGTTCCTTGTTAGAAACTGGATTAGGACACAGAGAAGGAACAACTATTTCCTGGTTAATATTCTTATTGGAAACCACTTTTGGAAGAAAACCAGGTTTGGTACGTAAAACGACCTTATCTGTATGAAACACCAGATAGGGTGAATTACACTGCAAAGCAAACTATTCAGAAACTCTTCTAGCAGAAGAAATAGCTACCAAAAACAAAACTTTCCAAGACAGTAACTTAATATCTATGGAATGTAGAGGTTCAAACGGAACCCATTGAAGAACTGAAAGAACTAAATTTAGATTCCATGGAGGAGCCACAGGTCTGTAGACGGGCTTGATTCTGACTAAAGCCTGTACAAAAGCCTGAACATCTGGCACGGCTGCCAGACGCTTGTGTAACAAAACAGACAGAGCAGATATCTGTCCTTTTAAAGAACTAGCTGACAGACCTTTCTCCAATCCTTCTTGGAGAAAAGATAGTAACCTTGGAATCCTAATCTTACTCCATGAGTAACCCTTGGATTCGCACCAGCAAAGATATTTCCGCCATATCTTATGGTAAATGTTTCTGGTGACAGGCTTCCTAGCCTGGATCAGAGTATCTATAACTGATTCCGAAAACCCACGCTTAGCTAGAATCAAGCGTTCAATCTCCAAGCAGTCAGTTGCAGAGAAACTAGGTTTGGATGTGTGAATGGACCTTGGACTAGAAGGTCCTGCCTCAAAGGTAGCTTCCATGGTGGAACCGATGACATATTCACCAGGTCTGCATACCAAGTACTGCGTGGCCACGCAGGAGCTATCAGAATTACAGAAGCCTTCTCCTGTTTGATCCTGGCTACTAGCCGGGGGAGAAGAGGAAACGGTGGAAAGACATAAGCTAGATTGAACGACCAAGGCGCCACTAAGGCATCTACCAATGTCGCCTTGGGATCCCTGGACCAGGACCCGTAACGTGGAACTTTGGAGTTCTGACGTGACGCCATCAGATCCAGATCTGGAAGGCCCCATAGTTGAGTTAACTGGGCAAAAACCTCCGGGTGAAGTTCCCACTCCCCCGGATGGAAGGTCTGACAACTCAGATAATCCGCTTCCCAGTTGTCCACTCCTGGGATGTGAATTGCTGATAGATGGCAGGAGTAATCCTCTGCCCATTTGATGATCTTGGATACCTCCCTCATCGCCAGGGAACTCATTGTTCCTCCCTGATGATTGATGTACGCTACAGTCGTCATGTTGTCCGACTGAAATCTGATGAATTTGGCCTCCGCTAGTTGAGGCCATGCCTGGAGCGCATTGAATATCGCTCTCAATTCCAAACTGTTTATCAGGAGAAGAGATTCTTCCCGAGACCATAGACCCTGAGCTTTCAGGGACTCCCAGACCGCACCCCAGCCCAAGAGGCTGGCGTCGGTCGTGACAATGATCCACTCCGGTCTGCGGAAACTCATTCCCTGAGACAGGTGATCCTGAGACAACCACCAGAGGAGTGAGTCTCTGGTTTTCTGGTCCATTTGTATCTGGGGAGACAAATCTGCATAATCCCCATTCCACTGTTTGAGCATGCACAGTTGCAGTGGTCTTAAATGAAATCGAGCAAAGGGAACCACGTCCATTGCCGCAACCATGAGTCCTATTACCTCCATGCACTGAGCTACGGAGGGTTGAGGAATGGCATGAAGAACTCGACAAGTGTTCAAAAGCTTTAACTTCCTGACCTCCGTCAGAAAGATCTTCATTTCTACCGAGTCTATTATTGTTCCCAGGAAGGGAACCCTTGTGAACGGGGACAGAGAACTCTTTTCTATGTTCACCTTCCACCCGTGAGACCTTAGAAAGGCTAGAACAATGTCCGTATGAGCCTTTGCTTTGTGAAAGGACGACGATTGTATTAAGATGTCGTCTAGGTAAGGTGCTACTGCAATGCCCCTTGGTCTTAGCACCGCTAAAAGGGACCCTAACACCTTTGTGAAAATTCTGGGAGCAGTGGCCAATCCGAAGGGAAGGGCCACAAATTGGTAATGCTTGTCCAAAAAACCGAACCTCAGGAACGGATGGTGATCTTTGTGGATAGGAATATGCAGGTACGCATCCTTTAAGTCCACGGTAGTCATATATTGACCCTCCTGGATCATTGGTAAAATTGTCCGAATGGTTTCCATTTTGAATGATGGAACTCGGAGGAATTTGTTTAGGATTTTTAAATCCAGGATTGGCCTGAAAGTTCCTTCATTTTTGGGAACTACAAACAGGTTTGAGTAAAAACCCAGTCCTTGTTCTGCTGTTGGAACTGGGTGTATCACTCCCATTTTTAGAAGGTCTTCTACGCAACGTAAGAATGCCTGTCTCTTTATCTGGTCTAAAGATAAGCGAGACATGTGGAACCTTCCCTTTGGAGGAAGGACCTTCAATTCCAAAAGATACCCCTGAGAGACAATTTCTAGCGCCCAGGGGTCCGGAACATCTCTTGCCCAAGCCTGAGCAAAGAGAGAAAGTCTGCCATCTACTAGATCCGGTCCCGGATCGGGGGCTACCCTTTCATGCTGTCTTGGTAGCAGCAGCAGGCTTCTTGGCCTGTTTACCCTTGTTCCAGCCCTGCAATGGTTTCCATGCTGGCTTGGGCTGGGATGCGTTACCCTCTTGCCTAGTGGCTGTAGAGGTAGAAGCAGGTCCGTTCCTGAAATTGCGAAGGGAACGAAAATTAGACTTATTTTTAGCTTTGAAAGGTCTATCTTGTGGAAGGGCATGGCCCTTTCCCCCAGTGATATCTGAAATAATTTCTTTCAACTCTGGCCCGAATAGGGTCTTACCCTTGAAAGGAATATTAAGCAATTTTGTTTTGGACGACACATCCGCCGACCAAGATTTTAGCCAAAGCGCTCTGCGCGTCACGATTGCAAAACTTGAATTTTTCGCCGCTAATTTAGCTAACTGAAAAGCGGCATCTGTAATGAAGGCATTAGCCAACTTCAGGGCGTGAGTTCTGTCCATGACTTCATCATAAGCAGTTTTCTTCTGGAGCGAGTTTTCTAGTTCCTCAAACCAAAAAGATGCTGCAGTGGTTACAGGAATAATGCAAGAAATTGGTTGAAGAAGAAAACCTTGTTGAACAAAAATTTTCTTAAGCAAACCTTCTAATTTTTTATCCATAGGATCTTTGAAAGCGCAACTATCTTCTATTGGTATAGTCGTGCGTTTAGCTAGTGTTGAAACTGCCCCCTCTACCTTAGGGACCGTCTGCCACGCGTCCTTTCTGGGGTCAACAATGGGGAACATTTTCTTAAATATAGGGGGGGGGGAACAAAAGGTACACCAGGTCTCTCCCACTCCCTAGTCACTATATCCGCCACCCTCTTAGGTATCGGAAATGCATCAGTGTGTACTGGGACCTCTAAGAATATGTCCATTTTACACAATTTTTCTGGGACCACCAAAGGGTCACAATCATCAAGTGTAGCTAGGACCTCCTTAAGTAGGGCGCGGAGTTGTTCTAACTTAAATTTAAATGCTATGGTATCTGGCTCTGCCTGCTGAGAAACTTTTCCTGTGTCAGAAATTTCTCCCTCAGACAGGCCCTCCCCTCACCGCCAAATCAGATTGATGTGAGGGCACTACAGATAAATTATCCGCTGCGTCTGCTTGCTCATCTTCTGTATTTAAAACTGAGCTATCACGCTTCCTTGGAAAAGCTGGCAGTTTGGATAAAAATGCTGCGAGAGAATTATCCATTACTGCCGCTAACTGTTGCAAAGTAATAGGAATCGGTGCGCTAGATGTACTGGGCATCGCTGGCGCGGGCATAGCTGGTGTTGACACAGAAGGAGAGGATAGTGGACTATCCTCACTACCTTCAGCTAAAGAATCATTTTGGGCTACATCTATAAGCGTGACTGTGCGGTCCTTAAGCTGTTTGGACGCTATAGCACACTTCACACAAGTTTAATGGGGGCACCGCCTTGGCCTTTAAACATACAGAACAAATGCTATCTGAAGGTTCAGACATGTTTGACAGAGTTAGACAGAACTTCAATGCAATAAAAAATAATTTTGACAAAAACGTTACTGTGTCTTTAAATAATAAAAGTGCACACTTTAATACTAAAACATCAAAAAATCATCCGATTTTAATGAAATTTTCACCACATTGTCTTAATACTTTGAAAAGATTGCACACAATTTTTCAGACCAATTAACCCCTTAATGCCCAAACCGGAGCTAAGAACAGCAGTTAACCGGTTAAAAACACTACAGTACAATGCCACAGCCTCTACTGTGGCTTTTACCTTCCTTAGGGATTATTTGAGTAAGAAATAAGCCTCTCTGAAGTCCTTTCTGATGTCTCTGGACTCCCAACGTGAAGCTGCATGAACTGTTTAGTCAAAAACAACTGCGCAATTGAGGCGCGAAAATGAGGCTTCCTCTCTCTTCTTTCCAGAGTGGTGGGGCCTTATAGACTAGCTTAGGTGTCTAAATAAGTGCCAGGCGCAATATTAAACCCCATAAGTGTTTAAAAAGTCTTAAAAAACACCTTATGCATACTGAAACATGCTAATAAGCAATCGATTAAGCCCACAATAGTGTCAACCAGCATTGAGCCCTTAATTTAAGCCATTATTTTATACAGAGTTTGAGAAAAATGGCTTACCTATCCCTGAGGGGATTTCTGACAGTCTTCTAGCATTACTTGGTCTTGTTAGAAAAATGACTGATCATACCTGAAGCAGTTAAGCCTGCAAACCGTTCCCCCCAACTGAAGTTCTCTGGTATTCAACAGTCCTGCGTGGGAACAGCAATGGATTTTAGTTACTGGTGCTAAAATTATATTCCTCTCAGCAGAAATCTTCATCACTGTTCTGCCTCAGAGTAAATAGTACAAACCGGCACTATTTTAAAATAACAAACTCTTGATTGAAGAAATAAAACTACAAATATAACACCACATACTCTTTACCACCCCCGTGGAGATGCTACTTGTTAGAGCGGCAAAGAGAATGACTGGGGGGCGGAGCCTGAGGGGAGCTATATGGACAGCTCTGCTGTGTGCTCTCTTTGCCACTTCCTGTAGGGATTGAGAATATCCCACAAGTAAGGATGAAGCCGTGGACCGGATACACCAATGTAGGAGAAAAGCAATAATATACAGCTAGTAATTAGTACAAAATATTAATAAGATGTATAAAAAAAAATTAATATCAATTAAAATATCAACTGTCTTCAAAAATGTAATTTTTCAAAATAATTTAATTTTGTGAGTGAACATCTTTGTTTTCATTACCAAACCACAATAACTTGTGCATTTTCAGAATTTATAATAATCTGGAGTTTACATTAAATCTAGAAACTGTGAAGATCTTAAGATGTGTAGTTTTTTGGTACTGGAATGGTGATTTATTTACATCACTGTTAAAAACCTCTTATTTGAACAAAAGAGCATTAAAAAGAAATCTAAAATAAGGAAGAAAATTTAATAAAAGAACACGTTTCAACCGTGTCTGAAATGGACCAAGAGCTGGCTTTTCTATGTGATGTCATCATAAAATGTGAGAATAATGAGATAAATATTCACAGTACATTATTATAGCAGCAGCATGAATGAACTGGGCAAACACTGAAATGTATTCTGCTTTAAAAAAAGACTGATCTGGATTAATAGCTCACATTTTGCAAGACTAAGAAATAATGTATTTCTATAGGCATTTTTCTAAATTAGAATCTTCCTTAAATTTAAAAAAAAAATATTGGTAGAAAGATATCAAAATTTGTATAAAATTATACTTCTAAATTCGAAATTGTTTTGAAAAACTGAATATACTTTTATATTATATTTAAATAAATAAAAACATCACTGACACAAATGAAATATCTCCCTAGGTAATCAATGTTAAACACGCAATTACTTTTAATACACTGGAATACAGTCAAATATAAAGAGGTGCTTACAAAGGCTCAAACATGCATTCAAGGTTAACGTTCAAAGCAATAATAAGTCAAACAAGTGTAAATTTATGTATATTAAAACATTAATGCTGATGAGTATTTGAACAATATGCCCTATTTTGAGAATTAGATTGCATTAAAAAAGTAGTTATTTCTTGTTCAATAAGGAACTGAGATTGCAGAATATAGTGATATCCCCAAAATATAAATTTTTGCAACTTATATTTACATTTGAAATGTCAAGGAAGTACATTAAATAACAATGCTTATTTTATTCACTATTAAATGGCAAAAAACTGTAATAACTTCAGAATGCAGTGTTCCCCCCAGGACCTGTTTAATGGGTACACCACCAGGGCAAATTTACTGACCATCCATCTAAAAAGTCAATATTAAGCTAAAACATTTTTTCAATGTTTGTTGATCCAACTTATAATTAGATTTATGTTAAATTATGCAATTCATTTGTGCTTTGGGTAGATTAAGTAACATTTATAAATAACAGAAAATGTAATAATATTCCAAACTATTGCACTGCCCCAACTAGCTACATCCTAATGCCACCCGGATGACAACATTTTATGCTGAGAGCACTGGAATTTAAATTCTCATTGAAACATGAAAATAGCTGCAAGCAACCAGAATAGGAGCTGCACAGTCTTAACCGTGAGAGCTTAATTAACGACTGAAGTTTAATTTTACTTTGGCGGGGGGGAGACAAAGAGTTTAAAGGACCACTAAACACAGTAGAATAGCAGAATATATGCATAATAAATAGACAATGCAAAATGCACTTAGTTTGCATTTCATATAATTAGTAAATGTTTTTCAAAGAAATTTTAAAGTTAGTTTTATTTGTCTTCCCACTGAATCATGTGACAACCATCAGTCAATCACAAAATGCATATACATTTATTCTGTGAATCTTGCACATGCTCAGTAGGAGCTGGTGACTCCGAAAATGTGCATATAAAAAGATTGTGCATATTTAGATAATGGATGTGACCTAGAAAGTTGTTTAATCGTCAAAGTTTAATTTTGAATTTCTTTTAAGCAACAGGTGAAACCAGCAATTTCACAGCTTGTTTGTTTTTTTTTTTGTGCATTTGAGGGAGATGTTAAACTCCAATGTTTAAAAAGTTGCACATAGAGAATACTACTACTAGCCTATCAAAGCGAACGTCCTGTGTACATAATTTCACACTGCAGATTTGTATATCTTTAAAGGGACATAAAAGTGCAAACAGAAAATGCTCTTGTGTGTTCTATGCCAGTGTTCCTCAAGTACTACTAACAGGCCAGATTTATTTTAATCTAGAGCACAGGTAAAATAATCAGCTGATCAGTAACCCTGGTTACTAGGGACGGATATTTGTGTGATTCATTTTTACACTAATGCCGATTATGGCCGCCCGCAGCAGCATTTGGCTATTTTTGGTGCTGGATTTCTTTGTGTGAAAATCCAGATCTTTGTTGTGTTGAATTTTCACAAGGACGAATATGGCTCCGAAAAGAGCTGAATGCGTCTGCAGGCGGCAATACCTGGGATTTGAGTTAAAAAGAATCACACAAATGCTCTCACCCATAAGCTATTTCACCTGTGCTCAAGTTAAGATATCAAGAAAATCTAGTCTGTCAGAAGTACTTAAAGGGACAGGAAACCTCCATTTTCTTTCAGGATTTGGATAGAACATACAATTTTAAACAACTTTCAAATTTACTTCCTTTATCAAATTTGCTTCATTCTTTTGTTATCCATTGCTGAAGGAACAGCATTGCATTACTGGCAGCAAAATGAACACATCTAGTCAGCCAATCACAAGAGACAAATGTGTGCAGGCACCAATTAGCAGCAGCTCCCACTAGTGTATGATATGTGTGTATTGTTTTTCAACAAGAGAAACCAAGAGAACAAAGCACATTTGAAAATAAAAGTTAATTTAAAACACGCAAGTTCAATTTTGACTTTCCTATCCCTTTAAAGGGATATGAAACCCAATTTTTTTTCTTCAACAATTCAGATAGAGCATGTGATTTTATAACAACTTTATTTTACCATTATCAATTTTTCTTCGTTCTCTTAGTATCACTTTTTGAACAGCAAGGACGAATCCTCAGGAGCTGGCCCATTTCTGGTGCACTGTATGGCAACAATTTTGCAATAATTGTATCAATTTGCAAGAGCACTAGATGTCAGCACTATTTCCTGCCATGTAGTGCACCAGATGCTACCTAGGTATCTCTTCAACACAGAATACCATTGGAACAAAGCAAATTTGATAATAGAAGTAAATTGGGGGGAAAAAATGGTCTGTTCTCTCTGAATCACAAAATAAATGTTTGGGTTTCATTTCCCTTTAAGGAGTGGAGTTGAGAAACACTTTTATAAGCAACAGTGCAATAATAAAACGTTCTGCGTGTTTAATCCTTGCAAAGGGGGTTAAACACAAACAGTCGGTAATGTATTACTAGGACCTAGCTGAACACACCCAGTGATAAGAAAAATGTGTGTCACCAGCTAGCTCCCAGCAGTACAATGCTGCTGAGCTTTTCAAAGTATGCTTTCAACAAAGAACACCAAAGGAACAAAGCAAATTCAGAAAGAGAAGTTGAAAAGGGTCTTAAAAAATGCTTGCTCCATCTAAACCATGAATGTTTAATTTTGACTTTCATGTACATTTAACCATGCATAAAATGAGTTTTCAATCTATATGTAAATATAGGGAATTTAATTATGAGCTGTTACTTTGCAGTTAAAATAAAAGAAAGAAAATATTCCAAATGTATTGAGCAAAATTGTGATATGTTTAGTTCATGTAAGCTACAAAACGTTCTATCACCGGCCCTGTTAAGATAAGTAGACCCTTAGCCAATCAGATACATTGATTTGTTTGTGCATAAACCTTTTACTAAATAAGTAAAATCAGTTCTCTGATTATCTCTCCTAATTTGCAAACTTTTACATTTCCTACTTTAAAGTAAGTAGTCTTTATTAGCCAATACCATTGATGAGTGTGATGTTTAAAGGGACACTGAACCCAAATCTTTTCTTTCATGATTCAGATAGAGCATGAAATTTTAAGCAACTTTCTAATTTACTCCTATTATCAAATTTTCTTTCTTCTCTGAATGTAAGTTTAGATGCCGACCCATTTTTGGTGTACAACCTGGGTTGTCCTTGCTGATTGGTGGATAAATTCATCCACCAATTAAAAAAAAGTGCTGTCCAGAGTCCTGAACCAATTTTTTTTTTAGATTAATTTTTTCAAATAAAGATAGCAAGAGAACGAAGAAAAATTGATAATAGGTGTAAATTAGAAAGTTGCTTAAAATTGCATGCTCTATCTGAATCACGAAAGAAAAAATTTGGGTTCAGTGTCCCTTTAAAGTCACAGAATAAAAATGCTTTATATCACTTACATTTCATGAGCCACAATGCATTACCAGAGTTGCACGACACTTTTTTCCAGATTAGTTACTGTGTCTCCTGCATCAGCTGTGTCTTGACAATCTATGGAAAAGAAACATTTTTACTGACTGTGTGAAAACTGTAAAAGCAATTCACTGGATGTCTCAACTGAGACACAGAATATGTACAATATATGATTAAGCTTTTTTCCCCATTACTAAAGACACCACAAATACTTAGATAAAACATGCAATTAAAATTAAAAAAAATGTCCATGTACTTCCATTAGCAAATTGTGAAAACTATGAGGCACCAGCACCTATTGAGCATGTGCAATTGTTCACGGCATATACATGTATGATTCTGTGATAAGCTGATGACTGTCACATGATACAGAGGGAAAGGAAATGGAAGGAAATTTTGAAATCTGCCAGAAAAAAAAAAAAAAAAAAAAAAAATCAGTGCAAGTGCAATGTATTTTTATTATGCATTTGTCGACTATGCAGTTCTACTGTTTGTATTGTAATGATCTCTTAAAAATTAGATTAGGCTCTACTGGTAATGTGTGTTTTAGCCAACTTTAAAGTTAAAAAGGTAGAAGAAAGTCAAAATTAAAAACTTTCAGAATTCGGATAATGTGCAATTACATTTTTTCCCCATTTACCTCTTATTAAATTGACCCCTTTCTCTTCTTTTATGAAACTTTAATCCTTTCCGTAAGAGCATACTAAGCATACAAGAGGTCTTGAGCACAAACATTGTTGCAAACACTGTTGCTATATAGTGCACAAGAGACATCCATGCTCATGAATATACCTAGTTATGCACTTATGAAAAAGGCCTGCTAATAGGTTTAAACATCGACTCATCAGGAGCTCCAAAACAGCACTTGGTGATATCTTCTAATCAATGGCCGCAGCTGGGCTCTTTTTGCAGCTGTTGATTAGAGGTTAAGCACCTAGGGACAGTTCTCTTGGTGCCTGGCTTTCACTCTTTGCCCATCTCCCCTTATAATGGATTAACACATATAGTGCCCATGGGACTTTGCTCTATTTTGTTAGAACAGTTAATTATTTTTTTTCAACAATTTACTATGGTTTTAGACACCCGTATCCTTTTTACAACACACTTGCACTTAATCATTGGTGGGGATTTGTTAATGCAGATTAGAGCTAACACAAGACTTAAAAAAAAACCACATGATTTGAAAATTGTATTTTACTGATCTAAAGACGTAACTTGTGATACTGTGCTATCAGCTGTTTTCCATCAATGTGGACACAAGCTGTTAAATATTTTGGTTCAGGTTTAAAGTGAAGGTCTAGTTTGATGAATTAGTGCCCGGTTTTTAACCTTTGAGTGCTTTCCCACCTGGGTGCTAAGATTTTTTAAGTTTTTTTTTTTTTTAACTTCCCCCCAATACTTACACTGTTGGAAAGGTTAGGTGATTACCTTTCCCAATGGTGGGTCTTGGGGGTCTGTAGCTGCTTAGATGCCTGAGATACAGGCTTCTAAACAGCATGCCCCCTGCTCCTATACTTAACAATGTTAAGTATAAATAAAGTTGTGCAGCGAAGTCATCACGTCACCGCGCCTAACGTGAAGCCTCGGCGATGCCTGTCACTATGCAGGCCCGATCGCCGGGGTAGGAGCGGATGGGAGCCCCCAGATCTCCCTCAAGGTGGGAGAGTGCTAGTGACGGCTCTGAGCCGTCATTAGCACCAGAGTGGGAAACGGACGGCTCAGAGCTGTCATTAGCACTCAAAGGGTTAATAAACCTATTAAAAAACAGAATTTATGCTTACCTGATAAATTACTTTCTCCAACGGTGTGTCCGGTCCACGGCGTCATCCTTACTTGTGGGAACCAATACCAAAGCTTTAGGACACGGATGAAGGGAGGGAGCAAATCAGGTTACCTAAACGGAAGGCACCACAGCTTGCAAAACCTTTCTCCCAAAAATAGCCTCCGAAGAAGCAAAAGTATCAAATTTGTAAAATTTGGCAAAAGTGTGCAGTGAAGACCAAGTCGCTGCCTTACATATCTGGTCAACAGAAGCCTCGTTCTTGAAGGCCCATGTGGAAGCCACAGCCCTAGTGGAGTGAGCTGCGATTCTTTCAGGAGGCTGCCGTCCGGCAGTCTCATAAGCCATTCGGATAATGCTTTTAAGCCAAAAGGAAAGAAAGATAGAAGTCGCTTTTTGACCTCTCCTCTTACCAGAATAAACAACAAACAAGGAAGATGTTTGTCTGAAATCTTTAGTAGCCTCTAAATAGAACTTTAGAGCACGGACAACGTCCAAATTGTGTAACAAACGTTCCTTCTTTGAAACTGGATTCGGACACAAAGAAGGTACAACTATCTCCTGGTTAATATTTTTGTTAGAAACAACTTTAGGAAGAAAACCAGGCTTAGTACGCAAAACCACCTTATCTGCATGGAACACCAGATAGGGCGGAGAACACTGCAGAGCAGATAACTCTGAAACTCTTCTAGCAGAAGAAATTGCAACTAAAAACAAAACTTTCCAAGATAGTAACTTAATATCTATGGAATGTAAAGGTTCAAACGGAACCCCTTGAAGAACTGAAAGAACTAGATTTAGACTCCAGGGAGGAGTCAAAGGTCTGTAAACAGGCTTGATCCTAACCAGAGCCTGAACAAATGCTTGAACATCTGGCACAGCTGCCAGTCTTTTGTGTAGTAAGACAGATAAAGCAGAGATCTGTCCCTTTAGAGAACTTGCAGATAATCCTTTCTCCAAACCTTCTTGTAGAAAGGAGAGAATCTTAGGAATTTTTATCTTATTCCATGGAAATCCTTTGGATTCACACCAACAGATATATTTTTTCCATATTTTATGGTAAATTTTTCTAGTTACAGGTTTTCTAGCCTGAACCAGAGTATCTATAACAGAATCTGAAAACCCACGCTTTGATAGAATCAAGCGTTCAATCTCCAAGCCGTCAGTTGGAGGGAGACCAGGTTTGGATGTTCGAATGGACCCTGAACAAGAAGGTCCTGTCTCAAAGGTAGCTTCCATGGTGGAGCCGATGACATATTCACCAGGTCTGCATACCAAGTCCTGCGTGGCCACGCAGGAGCTATCAAGATCACCGAGGCCCTCTCCTGATTGATCCTGGCTACCAGCCTGGGAATGAGAGGAAACGGTGGGAATACATAAGCTAGGTTGAAGGTCCAAGGTGCTACTAGTGCATCTACTAGAGTCGCCTTGGGATCCCTGGATCTGGACCCGTAGCAAGGAACCTTGAAGTTCTGACGAGACGCCATCAGATCCATGTCTGGAATGCCCCATAATTGAGTTATCTGGGCAAAGATTTCCGGATGGAGTTCCCACTCCCCCGGATGGAATGTCTGACGACTCAGAAAATCCGCTTCCCAATTTTCCACTCCTGGGATGTGGATCGCAGACAAGTGGCAGGAGTGATCCTCCGCCCATTGAATTATTTTGGTCACTTCTTTCATCGCCAGGGAACTCCTTGTTCCCCCCTGATGATTGATATATGCAACGGTCGTCATGTTGTCTGATTGGAACCTTATGAATTTGGCCTTTGCTAGTTGAGGCCAAGCTCTGAGAGCATTGAATATTGCTCTCAGTTCCAGAATGTTTATCGGGAGAAGAGACTCTTCCCGAGACCATAGACCCTGAGCTTTCAGGGATTCCCAGACCGCGCCCCAGCCCACTAGACTGGCGTCGGTCGTGACAATGACCCACTCTGGTCTGCGGAAGCTCATTCCCTGGGACAGATGGTCCAGGGTCAGCCACCAACGGAGTGAATCTCTGGTCTTTTGATCCACTTGAATCATTGGAGACAAGTCTGTATAATCCCCATTCCACTGTTTTAAACACCAAAAAACTCTTAACCATCTCCGTGGAGATGTTGCCTGTGCAACGGCAAAGAGAATGACTGGGGTGGGCGGAGCCTAGGAGGGACTATATGGCCAGCTTTGCTGGGACTCTTTGCCATTTCCTGTTGGGGAAGAGAATATCCCACAAGTAAGGATGACGCCGTGGACCGGACACACCAATGTTGGAGAAACAAGGGCACTTTAATTCATCAAAATTGGCATTTCACTGTTTTCTTCAAAAACTTACCTTTTAAACCTGGTAGCTGCTCCAGGACTTCCTCCGCCCGTCGCAAGCCGTCTTCACGGGTCCAAAATGACGAATCCAGCTTCCTCCAATCACAGTGTTGCATCAGGCCAAGATTCCGCCGGGGGGGGGGGGGGGGGAAAGCTGTGAATGGAGGAAACCTGATTCGTCATTTCTGACGTCAGCTGAGGCTTCCGAAGGCCGGGGGAATCGCTGGAGCGGCATTAAGGATAAAAAACAAAATTTATGCTTACCTGATAAATTTCTTTCTCTTGTGGTGTATCCAGTCCACGGGTTCATCCATTACTTGTGGGATATTCTCCTTCCCAACAGGAAGCTGCAAGAGGACACCCACAGTAGAGCTGTCTATATAGCTCCTCCCCTAACTGCCACCCCCAGTCATTCTCTTGCAGCTCTCGACAAGATAGGAAGTATCAAGAGATATGTGGTGAATTAGTTACAAACCGTTTAAAAATAAACTTTTGATTGAAGATAAAACTACACTAAGGTCCATTGCTGTTCTCCCGCATAACTGAAGAGTATGGGAAAGACTTCAGTTGGGGGAACGGTTTGCAGAGTACCTGCTTTGAGGTATGTTCAGTATATTTATTTCTATTGCAGAGCTGTCTATATAGCTCCTCCCCTAACTGCCACCCCCAGTCATTCGACCGAAGACAAGCAAGAAAAAAGGAGAAACTATAGGGTGCAGTGGTGACTGTAGT
Source organism: Bombina bombina (assembly GCF_027579735.1). NCBI lineage: Eukaryota > Metazoa > Chordata > Amphibia > Anura > Bombinatoridae > Bombina > Bombina bombina. The sequence continues at coordinate 235,858,767 of NC_069503.1, read as the reverse complement.
TTAAAAATAAAAAACACCTGCCTTAAAAGTGACAGGGCGGGCCGTGGACTGGATACACCACAAGAGAAAGAAATTTATCAGGTAAGCATACATTTTGTTTTCTCTTGTAAGGTGTATCCAGTCCACGGGTTCATCCATTACTTGTGGGATACCAATACCAAAGCTTTAGGACACGGATGAAGGGAGGGACAAGGCAGGAACTTAAACGGAAGGCACCACTGCCTGCAAGACCTTTCTCCCAAAAATAGCCTCCGAGGAAGCAAAAGTATCAAATTTGTAGAATTTAGAAAAAGTATGAAGCGAAGACTAAGTCGCTGCCTTACAAATCTGTTCAACAGAGGCCTCATTTTTAAAAGCCCATGTGGAAGCTACCGCTCTAGTGGAATGAGCTTTAATTCTTTCAGGAGGCTGCTGGCCAGCAGTCTCATAAGCTAAACGGATTATGCTTCACAGCCAAAAAGAAAGAGAAGATACCGAAGCCTTTTGGCCTCTCCTCTGTCCAGAGTAGACAACAAACAATGCAGATGTTTGACGAAAATCTTTAGTCAACTTTAAAGCACGAACCACGTCAAGATTGTGTAATAGACGTTCCTTCCTTGAAGAAGGATTAGGACACAGTGACGGAGCAATCTCCTGATTGATATTCTTATTAGATACCACCTTAGGAAGAAACCCAGGTTTGGTACGCAAAACTACTTATCTGCATGGAAGATCAGATAAGGGGAATCACACTGTAAGGCAGATAACTCGGAAACTCTTCGAGCCGAAGAGCTACCAAAAACAGAACTTTCTAAGATAAAAGCTTGATATCTATGGAATGCAGAGGTTCAAACGGAACCCCTTGAAGAACTAAATTTAAACTCCATGGCAGAGCAACAGGTTTAAACACAGGCTTGATTCTAACTAAAGCCTGACAAAATGCCTGAACGTCTGGAACATCTGCCAGACGTCTGCTGACCAAGACTTAAGCCATAGCGCCCTGCGCGCCAGAATGGCAAAACCTGAATTCTTAGCCATTAGTTTGGTTAGATGAAAAACGGCGTCAGAAATAATGGAATTAGCTAACTTGAGAGCTTTAATCCTGTCTAAAATATCATCTAACGGGGTCTCCACCTGTAGAGCCTCCTCAAGAGACTCGAACCAAAAAGCCGCTGCAGCAGTAACTGGGGCAATGCATGCAAGAGGCTGGAGAATAAAACCTTGAAGGATAAAAAATTTCTTAAGGAGACCCTCCAATTTTTTTATCCATAGGATCTAAGAAAGCACAACTGTCCTCGACGGGGATAGTTGTACGCTTAGCTAGAGTAGAGACTGCTCCCTCCACCTTAGGGACCGTCTGCCACGAGTCCCGTATGGGGGCATCTATGGGAAACATCTTTTTAAAAGCAGGAGGGGGAGAGAACAGTACACCTGGTCTATCCCATTCCTTAGTAATAATTTCCGAAAACCTCTTAGGGATTGGAAAAACATCAGTGTAAACAGGCACTGCAAAGTATTTGTCCATTTTACACAATTTCTCTGGAACTACAATGGGGTCACAGTCATCCAGAGTCGCTAAAACCTCCCTGAGCAATAAGTGGAGGTGTTCAAGCTTAAATTTAAAGGCTGTCATTTCAGAATCGGACTGAAGTAACGTCTTCCCTGAATCTGAAATCTCACCCTCAGATAGCAAATCCCTTGCCACGGCTTCGGAGCATTGTGAGGGTATATCGGACATAGCTACTAAAGCGTCAGAAAGCTCTGTATTTGTTCTAGCCCCAGAGCTGTCTCGCTTTCCTTGTAACCCTGGCAGTTTGGACAATACCTCTGTGAGGGTATTATTCATAACTGCCGCCATGTCTTGTAAGGTAAACGCATTGAACGCGCTAGATGTACTTGGCGTCACTTGAGCGGGAGTTATAGGTTCTGACACGTGGGGAGAGCTAGATGGCATAAACTCCCTTTTGTCAGTCTGAGAAACCTCTGGTGATAAATCTTTAAATGCCATAATATGGTCTTTATAAGTTATAGAAAATTGAGTACATTTGGTACACATTCTAAGAGGGGGTTCCACAATGGCTTCTAAACATATTGAACAAGGAGTTTCCTCTATGTCAGACATGTTTAACAGACTAGTAATGAGACCAGCAAGCTTGTAAAACACTTTAATAAATGTGAAACAGCAATTAAATAAAAACGGTACTGTGCCTTTAAGAGAAAAAAAACTCACATAAACTGCAAAACAGTGTTAAAAAGTAGTAAACTCTTCAAAATGTTTACAGTGGGTATAAGGGACTAAAGCAGCATTGCACCCTCTTGCAAATGGATGATTAACCCTTTTGGTCCCAAACCGGATTTGAAAAACGTTAAAAAACGTTAATAAACAGTTAAACACCTTGCCACAGCTCTGCTGTGGCTCCTACCTGCCCTCAAATACGATTTAGGAAATGAATAAGCCCTCTATAGTGGTCCTCAGATGCCAGAAGACTCCTTTAGGGAAGCTGGATGTCTCAGTCTGAATATGAACTGCACATCTAGAGCGCGAAAATAGGCCCCTCCCACCATGCACTCGATGTCAGAGGGCCTTAAGAAAATACTCCTAGGAGTATCTGACTAGCCATGTGGAAACTAGGCCCCAAAAAAAACGATTTATCACCCTCAGAGAAAAAACGTTTTTTCTATATAACATGTAAACGTTTTGTCACCAAGAAATATGAGTATTAACATGAATATTACCCTTTTTTGGAAGCATGATCCCAGTCGTTGTTAAATCCCTGCATCAGGCTTACCTCAATTATACAAGGCTCTGTCAGCATTTTCTAGATCTTATCACCTCTCTAGAAATAAATATACTGAACATACCTCAAAGCAGGTACTCTGCAAACCGTTCCCCCAACTGAAGTCTTTCCCATACTCTTCAGTTATGCGTGAGAACAGCATAGACTTTAGTTACAAACCGCTAAGATCATCAACCTCCAGGCAGATTCTTCTTCTAAATTCTGCCTGGGGGTAAAACAGTACAACGCCGGTACCGTTTAAAAATAAACTTTTGATTGAAGGTAAAACTACACTAAGTCACCACATATCTCTTGATACTTCCTATCTTGTCGAGAGCTGCAAGAGAATGACTGGGGGTGGCAGTTAGGGGAGGAGCTATATAGACAGCTCTACTGTGGGTGTCCTCTTGCAGCTTCCTGTTGGGAAGGAGAATATCCCACAAGTAATGGATGAACCCGTGGACTGGATACACCTTACAAGAGAAAGGAAAGTTTTTGAAGAAAACAGTAAAATGTCAATTTTGATTAATTAAAGGGTCCTTGTTTTTAATTGGTTTATTAAAAACCGGGCACTAATTCATCAAAATGGACCTTCACTTTAAAAAAAGGATTGTAAAGTCCTGTGTATGATTTAGATAGAACAAGCTGCTATTTATCTAATATGCTTTGTTTTCCTGATAGTCTTTGTTGAAAAGGATACCTAGGTAGACTCAAGAGCAGCTGATTGGTGGCTGCAGATATAAGTTTTGTCATACCAAGAGAAGGAAGCAAATTGTAAAGTTGTTTAAAATGGTATGCTCTACTTGAACAAAAAGAAAATAATGTTTAAAATGTGGGGGGGTTTCATGTCCCTTTAACAAATAAATTCAGAAAGTTTCTATCATTTCCTGACTTTCCCTTCTTTCCTACTATACTGTTTCTTGGTTTGTTAGACTGAGGGGGATTTATCAAGCTCTTCGGCAGGCTTTCACCTGCCTACAACTGCAGGTTCTCAAAAGAGAACCTGCACACCATATTTAAGAAGCAGTGGTCATTAGACCACTGCTTCCCTATCCTTTCACCACTTCTTAGGTTGCGAATTTCAATCTCCCTGGTCTAGTCAAACAGCAAAATAGCACTCGTGTGCAATGCTGAATTCCACCAGGGGAATTCAGCCCGCCAGAGGCACTCTTCCTACGGCTGTATCAACCACTAAGTGTAACTATGCAAGTCACATTTCACTAGTCAATGTGTTTATTATAACATATCTATAGAATCATATTACCTTTCATTGATCGTATTTTTGGTTTAATTTGTGTTTGTGAACACTTCACTCTTGCCTATACAAATGGGTCTGTGTAATATGCTGAATGTATGGACTATGTGAATCTTGCTACCTACACTTCCCCTCTTAGTCACTATACTAATTTTGTCATAGGGAATATTTTGGACAGACCTACACCGGTCCAGTATTGCACTAGATAGAATAATTTTGTTTGAGGTCAATCCTCTTTTTTAGATAGATTTTGGTGCAATCCGTGAACCATTTTTTGGTGTATATCTGCCTAAAAATCCCTCCTACTCTATTCTGAGTTTCTATGATATACATTCTGGGGTCATTGTGGATATGCAGCCGTTTACTATTTGTTTGTGTTTTAATCTAAGTATTAATCACTACTTATAAAGTAGTTTTTTATCATTTTTTGAATAATAAATGTTAAGTTTTAATATTATATACCCACTGAATAGCCACTTATACTAGTCTCCCTTTGCGAGTGCTCTACTTTCTGTTCGCTTGTCTCCTATTTTTTCTACATTTACTTGAACAGTGAGCACCCTCCCCTGGTATTACTAGTCTATACTTCATTATATCAGATATTAGTATTATTGTCCCCAATTTGGGTGACTACCTTTATTGGTTAAATTGTGGTAAGCTAATACTTAACGGGGAATCATTAAATACAACTTCCATTACCACTATCCCTATCTTTATTATTTAACATATGAGTGCCCCTGTCTGCCTCAGCTTGATAAATCGCCCTCTGAGTATGGTTTACTATTACTAATGTTAAAAATACAAGATATTAGTAGATTGAGCACTATATGGCAGCAGTGTTTCCCACGTTATCCCTTCAGCGTTTAAGACGCACAAATTCTCTTCTTGTGGAAAGGTCCTAAGATTTAACAAAGATACCAAAAAGAAGAAAAAATTTTAAAAACGTCACGCAGTACTTATATATCAGTATATATCAGTCAAAGAATATTAAGGAATTCCTGACAGATATCAGTGTTACAATGGAACTAGTGCTAATTTTGAAAAAAAATGGTTTTGCACTTATTGCCCTATAACTTGCAAAAAAAGAAAAGAACATGTAAACATTGGGTATTTCTAAACTCAGAACAAAAATTAGAACCTATTAAGCATGGTTGTTTTTTGGTGGTTGTAGATGTGTAACAGATTTTGGGGGTCAAAGTTAGAAAAAGTGTGGTTTTTTTATATTTTTCATATTTTATATATTTTTTTTATAGTAAAATTATAAGATATGATGAAAATAATGGTATCTTTAGAAAGTCCATTTAGTGGAGAGAAAAGCGGTATATAATAATGTGTGGGTACAGTAAATGAGTAAGAGGAAAATTAAAGCTAAACACAAACACTGCAGTAATGTAAAAATAGCCCTGGTCTCAAAGGGTCAGAAAATTGAAAAGTGTTGTGGTCCTTAAGGGGTTAAAACAAGTAAATATGGGCCCTTGTCAAACCTCAAAAAGTATTGACAGAGGCCTATAAAGTATGTGTCCTTCAGATGATCCTTATATGAAATTAATGAAACTAACCTTGCCCCTATAACTAGTCAAGGATGTGTATATACATAAAAAGGTCCTTATTAAGGTATCTCCGCACTTACACTATCGAAAAGGTCTTGTAAGAGCACTGATCATTAGTGAAAGTGCAGGGAGACAACTTGCTACCTGTTTTATTGTAAACTACACAGACAACACCCAAATCAATTAGAAGTGGCGTAACATCCAAACAAAAATGTTAACATGAAATACACCATTCCCTAAAGGGTTTAACATGTGGACAATATACTTTTCGCAAATGGATGTATGGGGGCCGATTTATCAATGTCTGTCCGACATGATACGCTGCCGCCCCTGCAGATTTGCGGCTAATCGGCCGCTAGCAGGTGGTGTCAATCAACCTGATCGTATAGGGTTAGGCGGACTAGTTAAGGAGCAGCTTCCGGCCTGATGGCTCGCGTGGAAATGGGGGATAGAGTTAAAGGGACATGAAACATCAATTTTTTCTTCTGTGATTCATATACAGCATACAATTTTAAACAACTTCTATTATCAATTCTGCTTCATTTTTCTGGTTTCCTTTATGCCAATAACGGGCATATACGTGAGCAGCCACCAATCAGCAGCTAGCTCCCAGCGCCTGAGCCTACCTAATAATTTTCAACCATGGACACCAAGGGAACGAAGCAAAGTAGATAATAGAAGTAAATAAGAAAGTTGTTTAAAATTGTATGTTCTATCTGAATCACATATAAAACATTGGGGTTTCATGTCCTTTTAAAAATTTAAAGGGACATGAAATCCAAATGTTTTGTTTTATAATTCAGACAGATCATGCAAATTTTAAAAACTTTCCAGTTTAATTCTATTAGCTAAATTGCATCATCCTGTGATGAAGAAACAGCAACGCACATGGGTGAGCCAATAACATGAGGCTTATATGTGCAGCCACTAATCAGCATCTCCTTAGTCTACCTAGGTGAGTCTTTCAAGAAAAGAAGGCCAAGAGAATAAAACAAATTTAGATAATAGAAGTAAATTAGAAAAAAAAGTTTAAAATTGCATGCTCTTTGATCACAGAAAAAGGAAAAAAAAATGCGGGGTTGTCCCTTTAAGTTTGTGTAAGACCAAAGCAACAAATGTTTCAGCCTACCCAGCCCATCCCCTTTGTGTAGCATTATATAACATTTTGTGGGTTTACTGGTCCTTTACATGTAATTATTCGGATATAAATACTGGGTGAAATGGTGACCCTGTGTGATGTACTATGATGTTGAGTGATTCGCCTCCTATTATGTTTTCATAATCTATACATGTGAAATAATATTATGCATATATGTGGATAACAAGTTTCCTTTAAAGTGTCCTCTCATTCTAACATAAATAGTGACTTAAAGTGAAGGTCCATTTTGACGAATTAGTGCCCAGTTTTTAATAAACCTATTAAAAACAAGGGCACTTTAATTAATTAAAATTGACATTTCACCGTTTTCTTCAAAAACGTACCATTTTATCCTGAATTCCGCTCCAGCGATTCCCCCGGCCGTCGGAAGCCTCTGCAGACGTCAGAAATGACTAATCAGTCTTCCTCCAATCTTGGCCTGATGCAACGCTGTGATTGGAGGAAGCCGGATTCTTCAGTTTGGACCCGCGAAGACGGCTTGCAACGGGCGGAGGAAGTGCTGGAGCGGCTGCCAGGATTAAAAGGTAAGTTTTTGAATTAAACAGTGAAATCTCAATTTTTTTTTATTTTTTTTTAAACAAGCTTTATTGTCAATGAAAAGAAAGAAAATAATATTGTTTACAAGAGCCGTTACAACGATCCGGCTAGAAAGACAGGACAAATGGTTATTAAGGATTAAGTAAATTAACAGCAAGGCTGTAACTGTCCATGTGTTTAAGTTTAAGTCCATGTTATCGTAAACAAGAGAGCTTTCTGTGGAACAAAAGCTTGTAGATTTTTCTAAATTTCTTCTTCAAAACAAAACAATACAATACAATATGCTTCATAACATTAAAACTTTGTTGCGCAACATAAACACAAGTGGTAATAATTATTGAGTGAAATTTCCTTAATGTAGATAGTAGCAGTTAGCAAAAAGAGCAACTAACTTCATGTCATGGGGCATAAAATGCTAGGGTTTTCGTTCCATACCATGATTTATCATAACAGAGTATATTTGTACCATGCTGCAATACCGTATAACGGAACCCTTTTACATCATATTGATCAATTGCCGTGTTTTCACCATATTTATCCTATAAATTTCCTGTGTGAGGCACGGATTTAGTATTAAGCCCTGGCAGTTCCCTTACCCCGATGAGTGTAGTGATTTAATTCAATTTAGTGTGAGGGAGTTATGCTAGAGCTGTGAGTTTGGGAAGGTGTCCTATCCTTTGCATGAGTATACGTTTCCCAGTAAAGTAGCATTGCGCAATAAAAATCCATCCTATTGGTTTTGAGGTAATGAAATCTCTCAAGGGACAGAAGGAGCGTGACATTTTGTGCCCATTATATTTTGGATGGGGTTCTACACTGCTTCCACATCCTTGGGACCAATTGTTTTGCACTGCTAAGCATAATGTATAATAGAACAGCCTTGTATTTGCATTTAAATTTTGGTCGGTTTATTAAATATGATTGTCAAGGGATCAAAAGGGATGTTCTGCGAGAGAACTTTTTGGATTTCCCTATGTAAATCCTGCCAATAGGGTTGGAGTATGGGACAGTCCCACCAAATATGGTACAAAGTACCAGTTTGTTTGCAATCCCTCCAACAGAGGGGGTCAGAATGTGGATAGATCCTAGCGAGCCTACTGGGGTATAAATACCATCTTCCCAACAATTTCATGTTGGTCTCTGTGATGCTCATGGAAGAGGGCGCTTTACCCATTTGCTGGAAGATGATATCCCAGGTTTCTAGAGGGATGACGAGGCCCAGTTCAGATTCCCAGACTCTGGTGTATGATGGGAGGTTTTTAGAGTGTAAAGCTATTAAAATTGTATATATTGCGGAAAGTGTACCTTTCACTACTTGTGTGGACCGGCATAGTAGCTCAAAGGGGTTTAAACTTCGTACTAAATTAAATTTATCCCTATGGCAGGAAAGGAAATGTGATAGTTGTAGATACTCTAGCCACCTATTAAAAAGGAGGATGTTTTTGTCTATTAAAGAAGCCCTGGGCAAGATAGCCCCTCTTTCTATAACTAAATAGCAGGGTAGGCCCGCTGAGATAGTATATAGGTCTCCTGTCCAGAGGTGCCTAAGTGAAGGGAAATCATTGTTATGGAGTAAGGGAGTTAGTGGCGAGGGGATTGTAGAAATGCCCCCCTGAGAGCTGGTGAGACGATCCCATGTAAGAAGTGTGGCAGTCACTAATGAAGGGGTGAGTGGCGGCATGTTTCTGTGTTGTCTATATGCCCAGCAAAGTGCCCCCAGGCTTTTTGAACCAACTAAATCGTGTTCTAGTTTCACCCATGCCTTATCATGAGTATTTTTGCACCAGTCAACTACTCTGGTCAGCTGTGCCGCCTGATGGTAAAATAAGAGATTGGGCACTCCCAGGCCCCCTCTCTCTCTAGAGAGAGGCATTTGCTCCGCCAGGCCTGCAATTCCATTCTAAGGATTCTATGAAGTTCTGGTAGTTCAGCTGATGTAGGGAATCCCTGGAATTCTTTATTTGCACCCCTAAGTATTTTATGGAATTGTGTTTTAATGTGAATTGGAATTGTGAGGTGATCTGGCTAGCCGTTTGCCCTGTGATCCCAATTCCCAGAAACTGCGATTTTGACATATTTATTTTAAAGTTAGAGAGGTTACTATACGTCTCTATGACCGGCATCAATGCAGAAAGACTGTAGGGGAGAAGTCAATGAAAATAAAACATTGTCTGCATAGAGCGTTGTTTTATATTCAATTCGAATCCCGTATATTTTTTCATTTTTCCTAACATTGGAGGCTAAAACTTCCATGACCAAAATAAACAGTAAAGGGGAGAGAGGACCGCCTTGTCTCGTTCCGTTCAATATGGGAAAAGGGTCTGATATGGAGTCATTTAATTTGATGCAGGCTTTCGGTGTATGGTAGAGAGCGAATATTTTCCCTATTAATTTCTCCCCCATGCCGAACCGCGTTAGTGTTGATTTTAAAAATAGCCAATCTAACCTATCGAAAGCCTTTTCGGCATCGATGGCCAGGAAAATAGAGGGTATACTATGGGTTTGAGAGTACTCGAGCAAGTTGAGAATCTAAATGGTGTTGTCTCGCGCCTCTCTATGGGGCACAAAGACTACCTGGTTTAAATGAATTAATTGCGGCAAAAATTTGTTGAGTCTAGAGGCTATTAGTATTGCATAAAGCTTAATGTCAACATTCAATAACGATATAGGGCGGAAATTGGAACGGGTGTCAGTGGACTTACCGGGCTTGGGGATTACGGTGATGTGGGCCTCTAGCATGGGGGGGAGAAAAGGATGTTCCTGGTCTGCTATGTTAAATATAGAGCATAAATGGGGGAGCAGGATCGCTGCAAATTTCTTATAATAGGCAACAGTAAACCCATCAGGGCCTGGGCTCTTGCCTGTAGGTAATTGTTTAAGGGCAGCTAGGATTTCTATTGTCGAGTAAGGGGCCTCTAATTCCTCCGCCTGCGCGGAAGTAAGTTGAGGCAGAGGAGTATCCAACAAATATGCTTTAATGGTATTCCCCATGTCTCTGGGAGGGTTGTGTTTCGGGAGACCATAAAGTTTTGAATAATATGCTAAAAATTGGGAGAGGATTTCAGGTGTAGTGTTTACCTTCTGATTTGTAGGGGTTTTTATTTCGTGTATGAAAGATTTCAATTTTTTGAGCTTAAGGGAGCGTGCAAGAAGTTTTCCCGCCCGGTTGCTTTCAAAATAAAAATTTTGCTTAGTTTTTAGGGCCAATGTGTTTGCTTCCTTTATTAATTGATCGTGAACTGCCTTCCTGGCCTTCTCTAGGTCTAGAATTTGAGGGGAAGTGGGGTATCGTTTGTGTTCATATTCGAGCCTAGATCAGTGGAAGTTTTGTACAATAATCTTGCTTTCTGCCTGACATGTGCCAGGTATTTTATGAATTCCCCTCTGATGAAGCATTTATGTGCCTCACACACTACAAAGGGGCCTGTTTCGGGTAGGGAGTTGAATTGGAAGTATTCAGGGAGGAGTTTCTCTATCTTAGCTTTAAAATCAGGGAAATTTAGTAAGTTTTCATCTAGTTTCCATTGAAAAGTACTTTTTGGTGCCGAGGGCCAATTAAGCTTTGTAAGTACTGCAGAATGGTAAGACCAAACTATGTGTTTACTCCCACAATCCCCGACACTGGCAGCATGAGGAGATATACCATTAATATCAATTATATTTATCGCTATCCCAGCAAAGGTTTAAAACAGTTACAAGTAGAGAATACGTATAATACAATTGAGCACAGATGTGCACATCATAAATACATTACCAAGGTACATTTCTGATGGGGGTAAACAGTGCAGCCTCTCCCTGCTACAATTTCAAAGAGTCCAGCGTGAGGGGAGGTCCTCTAAGTTGTGTTAAGGTGTGGAGAGCCATGAGGCCCTACCAGCCGACGTGGCTTTGGTTTGGAGACCACCCGGCACCAATTTCTGGGGTCAGCTCTAGCTGATCTCTTCTTAGGAGGTTCTATAGGTTCCTCTACGGGAAGTCCCACTGGAGGGTCAATTTCTAATGCTGAACAAAAATCATTGATGTCTTCTAGGGACTTGCAAATTAATTTTCTGTTACCGTGCAATACATAGAGATGAAAAGGGAATCCCCATCCAGAGGATTTTCTTTTGCTGAAGAAGTGTGGTTATGCAGGTTAGATCCCTTCTCCTTTGCAATGTCCTTTGAGACAGGTCTTGGTAAAATTGAAGAACAACCTCCCTAAACTTCACCGGTTGATTTTTTTCATGAAAGATTTAGGCGTTCCTCCTTCTCCCTGAACTCCTTCAACTTCATGATGATGTCCCTGGGGGGTGCCGTGTCGGGGGTTTCGGCCTGAGGGCCCTGTGGGCTCTGACCCACGGGATATCTGTGGAGGGTGAGGTGTTCCTGAGGTGTGCAAACAGGGCTGGGAGATAAGTTGGGAAATCTTTAGGTAACACAGACTCAGGCACTCCGCGGATTCTGAGGTTCTTCCGACGACTTCGATTTTCAAGGTCTTCGATTTTATCGTGGAGGTCAGTTAAGAGTGCCGTATGGTGGTTTGTGGTGTCTGGGGTCGCATTAATTTCTTCTTGCAAATGATCAGTAAATTCTTCTAGTGCCTCCACTCTATTGCCCATAGAGTGTAAATATTGCTTTATTTCGGCGATTTCTTCACGTATACAAAAACGAATTATGTCTGCGATGTCCTGTTTGGACGCTAGCATGGAGGGTATGGTGTTTGGCACTGATGTACTTTCCCCTGTGTCCTCCATATGCTTTTGTGGTGTTGGCGCCTTTTTTAACGGCGACCCACTGACCTCTCCACTCGCCGAGGTTCTTAAGCTCGAGGGCGTCCTCTGCACACCTCTCTTTGGTGCTAGCGATCTGCGTGCTAAGTGACGATTACTTTCCTCTTATACAGCAGGTCTGGCTCCTCTGCTGATCGCGGTGGTGCGGCTTGCGGGAGGATTTATAACTGCGACACAGTTAGTTATGTCGGGTGCGTCCGGCTACACTGTCAAGCACCCCAAGTCTTTCGCTGGGATATTCTTGTGGTACCTTTTGGTACAGACAGTCATCTGCCCATCTTTAGTAAATGTTATACGTTGGTGTTTAGGCTATTTAAGGCGATGCTGTGGAGCTGATTCACAGAGCTCTGGAATTACACAGCCATCTTAGCTGCGGCCAAGCTCCACCCTCGAAATGTCAAATTTGATTAATTAAAGTGCCCTTGTTTTTAACAGGTTTATTCAAAACCGGGCACTAATTCATCAAAATAGACCTTGACTTTAAGAATAGTACTAAAGTGATGTTTTGTATTGACCTTAATTCCCCATTGTGTCCATAAGAAGGTTTGTGATCATTATGTTATCATACATTACTGAAATATAAGTGTAGTTAGATCGTCCATAGGCCATACATTTAGTTCTTCATATTTGACCCAGTAGTGATTGTAACATTTAATTTTCTAAAAATAATAATTATTCTGTTCATTTAAGCCATATGATCCAACGTGTCTCTGCTTCTAGTAAAGTTTGTTCAATGTCTCCTCCTCGGATTGCCAAGGAGACCTTTTGTAATCCAAAGCATCTAAGATCAGACTTTCTCACTTGATGGAAATGTAAGAAATGGCTAGCCACACTTGTCAATCTTTTCCCATCTTCAAGATCTTTCTTGGCTGATTTTATGTTTATTATGTCAGGGTATAAGAATATCAAAAATAATATACACATGTATACTTATAAATAATAATATGTCTGTGTACACCAAATAATTCATTTTGTTTATGGGAACCAAAAGGGAAAATGTATGTAAACCAGCCCACTCTCTCACTCATCAAATAAATTACTTGCAGAACAAAGAAATGTTATCAAAGTAATCTTAGAGGAGACATTTGGTCTATTTAAATAGTCATTTCAAAGAAAATGATAAAAGTTTAAACTGTTGAGATAGGATAGGACCATTGAGTCATTTCAAAGAAGGACAAATTGTCTCAAAAGATAATATTAGCTATATGCTCAGTATAGGACATCAAATAGGAGACACTTTTTCCTGATTAACATAGCTTTTGAAGCTCACAGCCCTGTAGGGGGTAACAACTAAATTAGCAAACAAGGACCGATGATCACACACATCCTGGAATGGATGGAGACAATATTCTGAGCCATAAGCTAGATAAGCAGGTAAGATACTGACTACATAGTGATTAGCATAGACTTGTTTAATTACCCTGCTGTGCATGGAGACAATGGAAATTTGACCAGCTAAAAACACATGTTCTAAATTATACTCTTAAACCCCATGTTAAAATACAGCATAGGAATGGATATTTAGTGGAGCTAAACAGCAATGATTAATAGTAACATTTTAGATAAATGCTGCAAATAGATTTATACATATTTGACAATTTTTCCCTTTATTTCACAGGAAAACAAGAGGTCCTTAATCATAAAAACAGACATATGGATATTTTATATTTTAACATAAAAATTAATAACCCTACTATTTTCATTTCAGATCTGCATAGACAAGATTCATGCATTCAGGATTTATTAGAAATATGAAATATGCTGTATTTGTGTGTGTGTGTATATATATATATATATATATATATATATATATATATATATATATATATATATATATATATATATATATATATATATATATATATATTTATTGTCACAAATATCTCAGGATTCAGCTGCTAAGGAGTTAACTTTGTGTAGCTTGAACTCCAAAACAGTTATTTGTTGTCAAGAAGAATTGTAACTTGTGTTTTCTTTGAACTGCCAAGCCTATTTCCTAAATAGCCACCAAATGTTAGTGTGTATGCATTGAGTCAAAGTCGCTGAAGCTCTTAGTCACAGAGATACACAGGATAAAGTTTATGGCTTAAGCTGTCAATAGAATGCCTGATGCAAAACAGGCCCTTCATTACAAAAACTGACCAGGTCACTGACAGGACATTGGTATATTATGTACATATGTGTGTTAAAACTGTTATACCCTTAAAGGAAGGTAAATATGACAACCTATGGCATATTTGATATCAAACCGATTCTCCCAATAAAACTAAAAGGTTCTAGATATGTAAATATAGATATTTCTTACCTAGCAGGAATGATAATGGATTGTATAAATTCAGGCAAGAAATTAGTCTATTGAAGGTTGTAAAGACAGGGGGGTTTCTTAGCCCGCCCAGGAGGGTGTGGCTAAGCAACCTGATCTCTAAAAAGTAGGTTTAAGAATCTTATTTTTTAACAATAAGATTGTCATTCTTACAAGGGGAGCTGCTGTACAGAAGGAGCCCTTGGTGCAGATCTTGAAGACTAGGAAAGTATTCAATTCTGTTTTTCTCCTTTTTATTTTAAAACACTGTTTGCGTGTGTAATTTTATTTGTAACAACTTTTTATTAATATTGCATTGTGCATAATATTTTTGGCATAATAAATAATTCCTTTATTAAGTTTGGCCTTTGTCTAATAATTGAACCACGTTACTGAAAGAGACTGGAATATTAGAACTGTATAATTTAGGTTATTTTCTGCTAAATTGTATTTCTAGAGTTAATGTGTAGAGTCTGGGTTTTTCCTTAGGATTTTCCCTTTAATAAATTTTAAGTGGTGGCAGTATTTGAGATATAGGATTGATAGGTTATTGTGGGTGGCATTAAAAAGGGAGTTTTGGGTATTTCTCTTACGTCTAGTACAGATTAAGGGAGTGCGGTTAACTCTTGCACCCACTAAACTGAATCACAAGCTTGCCTGGTGTGGCTAGATTGTGACCTTTTGGTGACAGAAAAGGGGGCTGATAACCCTTTCTGTGCCAAATAAGTGACTGGCGCAGGGTTGGATAACCTTGGTTTGATAGATACATATATATATATATATATATATATATAACCTGGTAACATTTTTAATGGATTTTAAGCTAATAAGTTAGCAGTATAAATTCCTTTGATATAATATAATGTAAAAAAAAAAATGTAATTGGTATCGGGGAAATCAGAAAAATGATGATACTACCCCATCTATAATTAATATTGTAATTGATTAATGCAATTTTATAGTATTGTTTAAATGATCATTATATGGGAGATATTTCAGATATAGCAAATATGAATGTTAAAGGATTACTTTCTGTTATAATTTTTAAGCCAAACAACTAACATATTAAAGTTAATGAACATTAATTAAAACCTACTGACCTATATTTTCTCCAAAACGAAGTTTCATAACGTTATAAAAGTTATATCTTTTATTCCCTGATGATGTCACGTTATCCTGCCCACTATTTTCAGCACTGCGTGTTCAAAATACTTAAACCAATGAAATTGTGTTTAAAGCACCATTTTGAAACCTAGGTATTGTAAACGGATTGGTACAGAGCAAAGGATACCCACGGAGTGGGTTTGGAAAACAATTAAATTTGCAGACAAGATTTCTGATATACGGTAAAGATATGTTAATGAAATGCTATTGATAAAAAGCGTATTTGAGGGAGTTAATTAGTAACAGGCATAGAAAATATTTATTTACAGTGACCCTTTAAGAATGAATCTTTTTTTGTTTGTCATGTTGCCCCCAATGGCCAAAACCCGGTGTTGCGATGCAAGTATTACAACCAAAAGACAATTGGTTTAACAAAGATGCATTTTTCCCTAGCAACTTACTTTTCCAAAATGAACAAATCACAAAGCAGATCCGTAGGGCCTCCCATTTTTCTCACCTATGATTAAACAATATAAGTTGTAGGCAGGATAGGGGAAGAGACTTGCTGCTAAGGATTTTGCTAAACTGACTGAAAACTGTTGCGTGGGACACAGTCAAACTATAAGCAAAGTGGACCATACTTTTTCTTATCAATTGCAAGTACACTTATCTTTATATGAGGTGGGACAAACAAATTTTGAAGCTGACTTATCGATTTGGTGTTCATTTTGGTAAAGTATTAAAATATTGCTAAAAATATAGGTAAACATTTAAGATAAGCATTCCTTGTTGTTGTAGTAAATAAATATAAAGAGAGCAGTTTGTATTTTAACTAATATTTCATAGCTTGTGTATTGTTAAACAAGTCTTTTGTATGCTAAGTAATTTATCTGTGCAATATATATATATATATATATATATATATATATATATATATATATTCTGGTGTTTCAATTAGAATATATATATTGTCCTATTGTTTAACTAAGCACGGTTAAAATTGTATTGCTTGAATGTTAGCAGCTAAATATCTTGGAATCTCATTGTGTTAACTGAATGAAATTCTATTGTGAATAAGGCTAGTTAAAAAGTTACAATTTGGGTTGCTTTGTAAAGAGTATAGCATATTTTAATAATTCATATACGTGTATAGTATTGATTCATATTCTTGTTCCTACAAATATATTTCATTGTGTTTATAGATATTAACTAATAATAAAATAATTCAGCAATTTATATTAATTTTATGGTTTCTAGTATATGCATATTTTATTGGGGTTCAGTTTAAAGGATAATTATTAAATATATTGTGTTATAACCCTGCCATATACTGACATTTAGGTATTCCAGTATTCTTACCTTCAATTTTCTAGAGGTCATTCCTACATAGATTAAATTACATCTGCATGTTATTCCATATATCACTCCTTCTGTGTTACAAGCTATGTAGTCTAAGTCAGTATGTATATGGCAAAAACTGTGATGGATTTTATTTTGTCTACGTGATTACACATTGAGCAGGATCTGCAGATGACGTTACCCGGTGTAAGTTTGAGTGTTCTTTTTTTTTTGTCCTAGTGACTATGATTAATCATGTCTTTTAGATTTCTGGTTCTTCTGTAACCTAATTTAATTTTTTTCTCCTATAATATCTTTTAATATGGGGGTCTGCTTTAAGGATATGTGAATGTTTCTGAATTATATTCATAATCTTCTGACTGTGTATGTTAAAATTAGTCTGGTTTCTTCATCTTTGAAGAAGTGTGTTTCTTTCAGTTGTTTCTGCCCTTCTCAGGGCTTTTTTTCAGAGATCTTTTACTGTATATTCTTAGTAATACTTTTTGTTCCGGTTCCTTTGCTCATTTTTTAAAGGTCTCAATATTTGTGCAGTTACTTCTAATTCTTATGAATTCTTATGTAGGGAGAAGCTTAAACTGTCTGTGGGGAATGGACACTAGAATGATGTAATATGGTATTTGTAGCTGTTTCTTCCCTATATAGATCTATGTGAACTTTACTTAGATTGAAATTCTCCACTGAAGAGGTGGAGAAGACGTCTAATGACTGCTGCTTGATAAATACTGACTGCAGGTTCTCTTGTGAGAACCTGCAGTCGAATGACGGCAAAGGGCTTGATAAATCAAGCCCTTATTGTGGCCTCCCTCTGCACTAAGCACATCTTGAACTCTTTTGGGGAGACTGTTCTGAAGTTTTCTGAAGTAGTCTTCTAGTATATTATACCAGGCTTCTTTCAGCACTTCCCAGAGTTCTTCTTTAGACTTAGGCTGTCTTATTTCTTTCTCTGTCCAGGTGATCCCATAATGCCTCTATAATATTCAGGTCTGGACTTTGTGGAGGCCTGTCCATGACTGTCAGTGTTTTATCAACTGTTTAGCTCGCCAAATATGTATTTACTGCATTAGCAGTGTGCTTGGAATCGTTATCATGCTGAAAAATAAAACCATTTCCAGAAGGAATGGCATGATGAATTAAAACCCATCTGTACTTTCAGCAAAACTGGTAGTTTTGTAATCAGCTCTGCTATAAAAGACTACTTCACTATTCACTTCCTGCCCTGATATTGTGATTGATTTCATTGTCTGTGCCTTTGTTCAGCTTCCCGAATTCCTGCGTCTTGTTGGGGTATTCCTGGCTCCTGAACTCTGCTGATTGGCCATTCTTCTGGATTTTGCCTGAGCTTGATTAAAGATTGGACTGCTTTCCTGGTGTATTGTATTGGGTACTTGTAAAGTGCGGCTAATCACCCATAAGGGTCTCAAGGCGCTGCTCATTTTATCGACCTCGGAAGGATGAAAGACTGAGTGGACCTCGCCGGGGATCGAACTTGCAACCCTTGGGTTGCTACAGAGCTCAATCACAGTGCCTTAGCATGCTGAGCTATCTGTCCGGCTACAGACCCTTGGCTTGAAATCTGATAATTCCCTTGTATTGAGTGTCTCTAGCCTGTCACAGCAGTACCTGCGTATCCTGTGTCTCCAACCTGCCGCAACAGTACCTGTATATCCTGTGTCTCAAGCCTGCCAAACATCTCTGCTGTGATACCTGTGTATGCTTACCCTGCTCCTGAAGCCAAGCATCTCTACGGTGATACCTGTGTCTTAGATTAGGTATTTGAGTAATATATATAAAATTATACTATTTGTCGGTACCTGTACCTTTAAGTCTAATATTGACTTGAGTTTACTGTATCAAACTATCCACATTTTGGTTTTACGAAAAGTAACGTTTGCTTATTTATACATATAATTGATCAGAAGTGTCATATGTATGTATCAATCTTAATTAGATGTCTAGCTTGGGATCTGACAGTTTGTATATTTGGACTAACCTAGGAGTTTTTAAACAACACGAAAACAACAGATACAGGAGCAGTCTCTCCACCTTTGACGTGTCACTCTGCGGTTGGCGCCAATAGAATGGAACAATATGAGCGGGGCGGAATAAGTATACAAAAAGCCAGTTCCCCCAAAAGAACCACACTCTTGAAAAAGTTCAGTCGGAACAAAACGTACGTAGAGGAAAATTTCACTGTTGTGTCCCTGTGAGGCTTCCGTATCTGATGTGAATACAGAGTTGTTACAGCCAAGGGACTGTGATAATTAAGCCTTTCCACCCAACTGTCACAATGGGGAGGGTGTGGGCATGAAGGGGTTAATAGCATGCAGCTTCTGGTTCCCTGAAACCTTTATCTCTACAAAGGACATAAAGGGACACCAAATTAACCCACAAATCCTGCCTACATCAACCCAGCTTAACACTTGCTGCCACCACCAAGAATTTTAAATTAAAAGGGTGTCTTTGAAACCCAATAACTTACACAATTAACAATTAGGTAACGTGCCTTTAACCTTGTTTTTTCAGTGTGAATTCATATATTAGAGCCCAAAGACAGAATTAGATTTTCTATAGGTTTGATTACAAAAAGACCAATAAAGGTTACACAGTGCCAAAATTACAAAAACATTCAAAATAACATATATGCAAAGATACAAAACCAATAGGTTTTGTGGAGAACTCCTTAGATGTTAGCTGCTTGTGTCCCAGTCTAAGTTTTGGGTAACATTCAGTTCTAAATCACTGTTTCCTTTGTCTTGTCAAGGCCGCGCCCTTGTGTTAATTTACACCAAGAGATTAATTCAACCACCAATAGCTAACCTTAACTCACAGTATCAGAAAATACCATGCACCAGGAGGAGGGTCTTTAGACTACAGCATTCCTGAACAAACACAGATGTTACACAAAGACCACTTCAGATTAACCTGGCAATGTTGAGACATACCACCTCTATTTGGTAGCCAATTCAGGTATCAACTACTCCTCGTGAGGGTATCATGACAGGGATTTCAGTGGTTTTATCATTTTAGCACTTTTATTTGTATACACTTTAAGGCGGAACATCATCAGGAAAGAAGAAAAACCTTATGAAGTTTTACGATTGGATGATCTTTTACATGGAGGTCTGAAGTGAACTGAGACGGGTAACAAGGCGAATCAGCCTACTACAGTCTTCAATATACTTATGTGCCTGTTACATTTTTAAGCTTGTAAGTAGCAGCCTTATTGCAAGGTGCTACGAATAAAGAGTTGTTTTAATCTACACTTAGATGTGTTCTCTGCGCTCTTCTTGTTTTCTATGTTTTGATAGCTGTGTATGCTTACCCTGTTCCTGAAACCAAGCATCTCTACTGTGATACCCGTGTATGCTTACCTTGTTCCTGAATCCAAACATCTCTATGGTGATACCTGTATCCTGCCACAGAGCCTGCCAGTATGCTATCACCCAGATTACCTGTATCCAGTCTCTGCCTCCAGTGGGCATCTCCAGTTCCAGTACTATAATCTACTTCTTGTTTGCTACTAAATATATTACTAATAGGGGTATTCCTGAAGGAAGCATTAACCACTGGCCCTTTCTGTACAGACTATCCTAGCCTGAAATCACCTTGCAGTTGCTCCATACCCATGAACTTGCTACACCAAGCATGACACATATTGTGGATGATTGGACCCAAAAATTTCAAACTTGGATGTGTTATTCCATAATACTCTTTTCCACTGATCTTCAATGCAATCTTTGTGATCTTTAGCCTATCAGCCTTTTCACCCTGATCCCCTTCCAAAAAAGAGGTTTCTTGGCTGCTACCATTCCACAAAGACCATTCCTGATCAAGCTTCTTCGTACTGCAGAAGGGTCAACTTGGCATTCGATAAAGCTGTCAGATGCTGAGCAAGGTCCTTGCTGGAGATCTTCCGGTCTCTCAAAGAAGAAACCGAGAAAATTCTCAGCAGATTTTGAAAGTGTTCTTGGCCTTCCAGTCCTTTTTTGTCCTTGACCTCTCCTGAATACCACCATCTTAAATAATCAGTTTGTTTGCCAATTTCCCTTTGAGAGTGGCCTTGCTGATTCAAAAGTATGATTTTATGTCTGTCAAATTCTGTGATCTTTGTAATTTTGAATGGAATGATGTTATTAAAAGTTGGTCTTATTAGCATGCTTCCAATTAATTAAGCTCATGCCACATGTGAATGTAATGATCAAGCAAGTCTTGCACAAACCTGGTGCGTGTAATAGACATTTTTAACAGCAGTCATTTTGACATGAAATAGTAGGACAAATACAGGTGTTAGCATCCATTCCATTTGAGTTTACGAGAGCCAGGTTCCTGCTATTGCTCAAGTGTAAGGGGAGGTCTCACTACTTGCCACTTTTTTTCTGTTTTTTTTAATACTGCATACAAAATATCCTGTATTTTCTGGTTGGATTCTAAGAAAGACTCAGAAATAATTATATATGGTCATTATACCATTGCTAAAACAACAATACAACAGTACTGTATATATATTTTTATTTTATTTTTTTTAAATGCATATACATATATATTTACTGGGAACAATATATATCTTATATCATAGACCGCAATGTAAAGGCACTTTTCAGTGGCATTTTTTTTCTAACATCCCACTCCTGCCAACTTTACCCCCAAAATACTGCCTAGAGCAGTTATTTTATTAAAAAATAAAAAGATGCTGCTATGTTATTTTTTTTAACAAAAAACACACTACATTGTATTTTGGGGGCATTTGTGGCACATTTATAAAATCACTGGTTAATTTTATATGCGTCAATTGCTACCACAAGCTTGCAGTAGCAATAACCAGCCACTTGTAATGCCTGGTTAATTGTCGCAAATTTGCCTTTTGCGGGCGTGCAATAATCTAGCCCTCATCTTGTAATCTAGCCCTTAGTTGTTATACATACTGCAGAGTATTACATGCATGGGAAATTGTTCCATCAATTTATTTTTGTATTTGAAATAGCTGGTTTTGTACAATAAAACCATCACTTGATAATCTCAAGGATATGCCAATAACAATGGCTTAGCACAACCAGCTATTTAAAAGGGACAGTCAACACCAGAATTTTTGATGTTTAAAAAGATAGATAATCCCTTTATTACCCATTCCCCAGTTTTGCATAACCAACACAGTTGTAATAATACACTTTTTACCTCTGTGATTAACTTGTATCTAAGCCTCTGCAAACTGCCCCCTTATTTCATTGCATTTTAGCCAATCAGTGCTCACTCCTAGGTAACTTCACGTGCGTGAGCTCATTGTTATCTTTATGAAACACATGAACTAATTCCCTCTAGTGGTGAAAAACTGTCAAAATGCTTTCAGATTCGAGGCGGCTTTCAAGGTCTAAGAAATTAGCATATGAACCTCCTTGGTTTAGCTTTCAACTAAGAATACCAAAAGAACAAAGCAAAAGTGGTGAAAAAAGTAAATTGGAAAGTTGTTTAAAATTACATGCCCTATTTGAATCATGAATGTTTTTTTTTTACTTGACTGTCCCTTTAAGATACAAATATTTCTGTTTTTCCCAACCCCCACTGGGAGATTAATTAGAGCTATTATCCCCTGTTTAAATAGCTTTTGTATAGAGAATTTGTTTGTTATTTAGATTTTCAGAGTAGATGGTGACTTTTACAGGTAAAAACTATTTAAAATAACAAAATAAAGGTAAATGAGCAGTTTGCAAACTAATTAATACACTACAGCAACTAAAATGGACCATTGGGAACAATTTAAAGAGAAGAAAGTATACGTTTAAAGGGACATTAATATAAAATGTTAATTATATGTAGTAAAACAACTTTGCAGTATACTTTCATTATTTGTGTCCTTTTCCTGTAATTTACCCCAATTTTTTCAATATTTAAACAACTAATAGAATTTGTGTTTTAAAATCCATGTGTATAATATTCTCAGGCTAATCTTTGCTCTGAATTCATCATTATATCAATGATGTATTTAGTGTTTAATGCCCCTTTAAAGTCTCATGCACTTGCTGCAGCCTGTTTACTGTGCCTGCAAACTTATGCACGCAGGTATAGTTTCATTTTAATTACAATGTTCCTTTAAACTGTTCATACACTCATGTTTGCCGATGACATACATAATATTTATGCTCCTTGTGAGGGAAGTCAGGTGGCATCACACATCAGGAGATCCAGCGCATGGAACTTAAATCATGCCTAATTCATACATCACCCAGCACTAGTCAACCAACAGAATACATTTTATGTAAACAAGGAACAGAGTCCATCTAGGCTGATAATTTAACAAAATAAGTAGGTTTACTTCAATCCTTATTACTGCTTTTCAACAAATTCCTTTTTTAAATTTGAAAAAAAACCCAAAACAATGTTTTTTCTAGCTAGCTTACTTAGCTAAACAAATTAAAAATAATGGGTGGTGGGGGGGGCGTGTCCAAGAAGCGACTGTGAATGGTCGCACTTTCTTAGTGCTCCTGCCAATTGCCTTGTAACCCGCCGGTGTAAGGTAACTTTTACAGCGACTAACTTTATAAAAAGATTGGCACTACTGATACAGTGGTCTGTGGGATGAAAATTGGTTGGTTCCCTGTACTTTTGACGCTGGAACACAAGAACGGACAGTTAAAGCCTGGAGCGGCGGCTCAGGACAGGCAGCGCTTCCCCCCTTGGTTTTCCGAGGGAAATTGTCAGGACTGGAGGTATTAACATACCAATCTCTCACTCCATTTCAACTTTACTGAACAAAGAAATAACAAAAAGGATTTTTTTGGAGAAAAGAAAGTAGGAGACGACAAAGAACTTTCATACTGCGTAGCAAAAGCAGCCATGATGGAAACTATCTCTGAGAACCGCATCAACGCTATTATGATAAGGCTGGAACATCACTTTCTGGACTTAATACATAGAGCTCCTTGGGACTTTCTGACACAATCGCACTTGGCATATTTCAACATAGGGGACAGAGCACAAGTCAGTGAAGAGAAGGTTGTAGGGGCTGGAGCCGCGGCCAAGGGCGCTCCCGCGGTTTCCCCTCTACAAAACAAAAGGGAAGTCTTAGTCAGTACAGCATCGACCTTACCAGCGATACCCCAAAAAGAAAAAGCCCCGGCAAACCAAAAAGTTACAAAAGAGGGATAAGCTACAGAAGAGCCTCATATGTATAGTCCCTCTCAGCGCTGATGCGATATGCAATAGCAGCAGTGGCGGCGATGCAGAATGTGCTATGGCTGCTACCCAAATCAAGAAGCCCAACACTCTTAACCAAGCTGTCCCGCGGCATGAGATTGAAGCACTCTTTAAGCAGGGAAATGGAGGAAAATCCAGGTTTGACACATACACTGATTACACTTTATCTTTAGCGGATGTGGCTCTATCTTGGCAGATGGACATGCCTCGCAATCCCGGTAGAAAAAACTTTAACAAACAGTCCATATTACAGTTTTATTGGGACAAATTAATGCCAGCCTGAAGAATCAGTGGTATTGTAAAAGCAGCTACACAAAGTTAGTTTAAATATGTATTAATCTTGTTTACCTATGCTAATGTTTAAGTGTTTATATCAGTTGTTATCCTAGTCTATGTTAACCCAGCTGACCACATGCATTTCTCTGAGGTCTGTTATCAGTGAGACCTTATGAAACGCTCTGTACTGGCGACATATTGGAGGCATTGCGGATGTATTAACACCCTTTTATATCTCTAAATGTTTCCTATGGGGTTTAGGGGGGGGACATACATATACAATTGAAAAAGGGATATTGCTGTAGATGCTGCCTCAGACTGTGGGAAGAAAGGGTAGATTAAGATAGTAACATCAGCGCCCCTCTTGTGGCCTACGGCCGGGACCACAGTTGGGTATACAGAACATTAAATAATTTTTCAAGCTGTGTTATATCTAAAAAGAAAACTTTATGAGCAGTATCAGAGTTATTATTACACTACAAATAACTGAAAGTGTATGTAGATATTTACATAGGCCTAACAAGATGAAATAGGTCAGCTGGGATTTTGGTTCTGAGTAGATGTGCTACTTCCAAGTTTGTTATGTAGCTCTCCAGTTTGTCCACATGAATGGTTAATTTTTTGTGTGTGAACCAACCGATAGTAAAGCATCCAGTTCTGACCGGTGCACCTACATAAACGTGGGATAGACATGAATAGTTTCATAATGTTTTTAAATATGGTGCATGGCGGTAAAATGTAGATTCTCCTACCTATCACATGTTTGTTAACACCCCCGAACATCATATTAGCCTGGAAACAGATCCATGAGAGGTCTATATTTCACTCATAGGGGGCTAGTAAAAGAGCATTGTTAATAATATATAGCTATAGTCAGCTCTGTAATAAAACACCTTGTGGGTTTGCATTTAACATTTAAGATATGTCACCATTTCTCTTACTATCTCTCAAAATCATATGTAAAAATAGATGTTTTGGTTTCACATTGCTATTACATGAATAGATACCTGATCTAACCTATTATGTAACTAATACGGTTTATATCATGTATAACTGTTTTATGACTTGTATGTTTTTTTAGACTCTAATAAAGCTCTTTTGAAAATTAAAAAAATAAAAATAAATAATGGGTGGTAAACATTTTGGCTTAAAGGGACATGAAATCCTATTTTTTCTGACATGACTAAGATAGAACATACCATTTTAAACAACTTTCTATTTTACTTATATTATCAGATTTGCTTCATACTTTTAGTATTTTTTTGTTGAAGGAGCAGCAATGTAGTAAAGTGAGCTAGCTAAAAACATGGTTAGCCAATCACAAGAGATATACATATGCAGTTACCAATCAGCAGCTAGCTCCCATTAGTGCTTGCTGCTCCTGAGTCTACCTATGTTGGACGATATACAATCATTTAATCGCCAGAAATCAGTAAGCAGTTAATCCAACTTTGGCTACAATGTTTGTGGCAACTCTTTTAGGCAACCTTTTCACAAGATGCTGGTAGGTCTGTATCATATTCCTCCTGCCAGAGCTGCCATACAAGAAGGTTTTACTGGTTGAGATCATACCCAGCATTCCAGCCATACAGAGATTATTATTATTTTTTTATTATCGGTTATTTGTAGAGCGCCAACAGATTCTGCAGCGCTATAAACATAGGCGTAATACAAGGAAACATTTATAGGGATCAGACGGGTAGAGGGCGCTGCCAAGAGTTGCACTGTTGTAGTCAGCTCTAAAGAAGGTAATCTACAAACAGCATGGCTCTTAGGCTTACATACAGATATTTTGTTGGATTAAAATCAGGGCTTTTGGACAGACAGACAATTTATTCATTGGACTTCCTGCTCTTCAAACCAGGCATGGACAGACCTTGCAGCGTTGCAAGGTGCTTATTAATATTGCACAAACGGTCAGAGATTTAGGCAGAATTTTCACTATATTATAAGGAGTGCAGAAGTGTCCAGAAAGTCTTGATAACTGTGTGCTTTTAGTGGAGGGTACCAAAAACAAACGGCCAAGTCCTTCCCAACAAAGACAGCCCCACACCATCCCAGATTTATCTCCATAGTTGAGTGCAGGGACAAAGCAGTCCAGCTGAAACCATTTTCTGGACAATTGTCACAGCCAAAAATACATCTGAGCAAAAGGTAGTAAGATACTTCACTCCACGTGACCCTCTTCTACTTTTTCACATTCTGCAGTAAGTTTCATTTTGTGCAATCACTCAAAGCTCCATTTTGCTGTAGTACCATAATTTGCTTTCCCTTGATGAGAGAAAAACAGAATTTATGTTTACCTGATAAATTTCTTTCTCCAACGGTGTGTCCGGTCCACGGCTTCATCCTTACTTGTGGGATATTCTCTTCCCCTACAGGAAATGGCAAAGAGAGCACACAGCAAGAGCTGTCCATATAGTCCCCCCTCTGGCTCCGCCCCCCAGTCATTCGACCGACGGTTAGGAGAAAAAGGAGAAACCATAGGGTGCCGTGGTAACTGTAGTGTATAAAGAAAGAAATTTTTCAAACCTGATTAAAAACCAGGGCGGGCCGTGGACCGGACACACCGTTGGAGAAAGAAATTTATCAGGTAAACATAAATTCTGTTTTCTCCAACATTGGTGTGTCCGGTAAACGGCTTCATCCTTACTTGTGGGAACCAATACCAAAGCTTTAGGACACGGATGAAGGGAGGGAGCAAATCAGGTTACCTAAACGGAAGGCACCACGGCTTGCAAAACCTTTCTCCCAAAAACAGCCTCCGAAGAAGCATAAGTATCGAATTTGTAAAATTTGGCAAAAGCCTCATTCTTGAAGGCCCATGTGGAAGCCACAGCTCTAGTAGAATGAGCTGTAACTCGTTCAGGAGGCTGCCGTCCGGCAGTCTCATAAGCCAATTGGATGATGCTTTTCAGCCAAAAAGAAAGAGAGGTAGCAGTAGCTTTCTGCCCTCTCCTCTTACCAGAATACACGACAAACAAGGATGAAGTTTGTCTGAAATCCTTTGTTGCTTCTAAATAGAATTTCAAAGCACTGACCACATCTAGGTTGTGTAACAAACGTTCCTTCTTCGAAACTGGATTCGGACACAGAGAAGGAACAACAATTTCCTGGTTAATATTCCTGTTGGAAACGACCTTTGGAAGAAAACCAGGCTTGGTGCGTAAAACTACCCCATCTGTATGGAATACCAGATAGGGAAAAGTACACTGCAAAGCAGATAATTCAGAAACTCTTCTAGCAGAAGAAATAGCAACCAAAAACAAAACTTTCCAAGATAGTAACTTAATATCTATGGAATGCATGGGTTCAAACGGAACCCCCTGAAGAACTGAAAGAACTAAAATTAGACTCCAAGGAGGAGTCAGAGTTCTGTAAACAGGCTTGATTTTAACTAAAGCCTGTACACGCCTGTACATCTGGCACAGCTGCCAGACGTTTGTGTAATAAAACAGACAGAGCAGATATCTGTCCCTTTAAGGAACTAGCTGACAACCCTTTATCCAAACCCTCTTGGAGAATGGAAAGTATCCTAGGAATTTTAATTTTACTCCAAGAGAATCCCTTGGATTCACACCAACAGATATATTTTTGCCATATCTTACGGTAAATTTTTCTAGTTACAGGTTTTCTGGCTTGCACCAGAGTGTCTATCACTGAATCCGAAAACCCACGCCTAGATAGAATCAAGCATTCAATTTCCAAGCAGTCAGATGCAGGGAGACTAAATTTGGATGTTCGAATGGACCTTGTACTAGAAGATCCTGTCTCAAGGTAGCTTCCATGGTGGAGCCGATGACATATTCACCAGGTCTGCATACCAAGTCCTGCGTGGCCATGCAGGAGCTACTAGAATCACCGATGCCTTCTCCTGTTTTATCCTGGCTACAAGCCTGGGAAGGAGAGGAAACGGTGGAACACATAAGCTAGATTAAACGACCAGGTCGCCACTAATGCATCCACTAGTGTCGCCTTGGGATCCCTGGATCTGGACCCGTATCGAGGAACCTTGGCGTTCTGGCGAGACGCCATCAGATAAACAAGGGGTAAACATAGAGCAGCCGCAGGTTTTTCACGAGGCCGCAGCCAGACAGGGAGGGGGCGGAAGGGGGAGAGGTGGGATACACAGACCCCAAACGATGCAGGGAGGAGAGCAGCCCCAGGCTCAGAGGGAGAGATACACATTAAGGAGAGGGAGGAAGAACAAATACAGAGTTTGAAAATAATAAACTTATCATCTGTCACACTAGAAGAATCAGAGTTAGAAGTACTTAGGTTGGGTCTCAACTTTGTACCCTCAGTTGATTTTGATGTGTTCGAGACTTTGCTTGATGTGAACAAGTTGGTTCGCAAATTAACATTAAAAAAGTTTTTCAATACAGAATTGGTTGAGTCAGATGCTGCACAGATTAAAATCAATGTTGATAGACGGGTGGAAAATGATTATTTTCAGGTCAAGGATGCAGTGGATTTTCTATCTTTGTACCAGTTGGAAAAGGATAGTAATATACACGAAAACACCAAAAACTCACACATAGTCTATAGACCTAAGTCTACATTCTACCCCACTAGAAACAGAGGGAATATATTAGAACAATTTCACAAGAGAGTGGAGGAAGATTTAGTGGTACTGAAGTCACAGGGAAAAAGCCATAGAGAGAACCTTACAGCTAGACAGAAAGCTGGCCTAAAACTTCTGAAGCAAAGGGTTGATGTGGTAATAAAGAATTCGGACAAGGGAGGCTCCATTGTAATCATGGATAGAAGCTCCTATGTCCAAGAGGCATTGAGACAACTCAATGATGAGGAGGTGTACCTTGTGCTACGGGGGAACCCGGTTTTGTCTTTCCAAAAAGAGATGAGGAGTTTGCTGGACGACGGGCTGGAACTTGGGATAATAGATCCAGATACCTTTGATTACTTAATGGTGGAGGAGCCGGTCACTCCGATCTTCCACCATTTGCCAAAGGTGCATAAGACCTTGGAGGATGTCAAGGGACGCCCAATAGTGTCTGGTATAGGTTCTCTTTTTGAGAACCTGTCTAACTGGATAGAATCTCTGCTCCAGCCCGTCGTCTGGAAACTGCCATCATTTCTAAGAGATACCAAGCACTTGTTAAATTTAACAGAAGAATTGGTTTGGGAGTCAAATTATAACTGGCTCACCATAGACGTGGTGGGACTTTATTCAGCTATCCCCCACAGGGAAGGCCTTGAAGCTGTTAAATATATGTTAGACAGCTTCAGTGATTACGACACCAACCTTAAAAGTTACATTTTGCGAACACTCCTATTTTTATTAACTCATAACTATTTTGAGTTTGATGGCTTGTTTTATCTGCAGAGACGTGGGACAGCCATGGGGGCAAAATTTGCCCCGGCCTTTGCAAACATCTATATGGGCTGGTGGGAGCTGTCCCACGTCTATGCAGATGACAATCCCTTCAGAGACTCAATTGTAGCATACAAGCGTTACATTGACGATTTGATAATGGTTTGGTCAGGTACGGAAGCAGAGAGTGTATCCTTTATGGAATACCTAAACTGCAATAGAGCTGGTTTGCAGTTTACTTATGCCTTTGATACCAAGAAAGTACCATATTTAGATGTTGAATTGGAAGGGGATAGAGCAGAGGGAGCAGTAATATCCACCCTGTATGTAAAACCAATTACGGCTAATGCATTTCTCCATGCAAGGAGCTGTCATCCACGCCATATGAACTATGGAGTGGCAAAGGGACAGTTCATAAGGCTGAAACGCAACTGCTCTAGAGAAGTAGATTATCAAGTAGAAAGCAAGTTGTTATGGAAAAAACTTAAGGCCAGGGGCTACCCGGATGGGCCTTTACGAAAGGCCTACTTTGATGTACAAAAAATCTCTAGGGCAGATTTACTCAAGCCAAAAGCATCAGGTGCTACAAAAAGGCAAAGTGAGATTACATTTGTGACCAACTATTCAAATCAGTACAGGGAGGTTTGTGAGATTATCAGGAAAAATTTGCCAATCTTAAGGGCAGATGAAGCACTGAAAGGAGTGATAGATAAAGGTTGCCAATTTGTTTCAAAAAGAAACTTAACAATAGGCAACATTGTGTCACCTAGTGCCCTTAAGAAATCACAGAAGGAAAGCAGTTGGCTTAGCTGTAAGGGACATTATAAATGTGGATCACATGGCTGCACTGCATGTGGATATACTACAAGTGGTAAGGTCTTTCAGTCATGCTACACGCAACGAGTTTTTGACTGTAACTACTGTACTAATTGTCGTTCTGAATTTGCAATTTATGCAATCACCTGCACATTTTGTCAGAAGCAGTATATAGGGTGTACGACACGAGAGACACGTGAACGGATACGTGAACATTTGAATGACATTGAGAAAGGGAGGACAGCAACAGGGGCATCTAAGCACTTTATCTATGAACATGGAGGTAGTGTCAAAACATTTACCTGGATGATTATAGATATTATCAAAAACAAACCTAGAGGAGGCAGTAGAGTAAAGGAGTTATACAAAAAGGAGGCTTTTTGGATCTTCAAATTGAACACACGAATGCCGAAAGGCCTAAATATTGAGACTGATCTCAATCACTGGCAATAAATAATTGAGAATCCAATATATAATAAAGGTACTGTGTTCCATTTGTATTTTCCAAACTGCCCCTAAGTTATGCCAACAAATAGATAAAAACACTACTTTAAGGGTAACATTATAATAGACATCACTGATAACAACTAGGAGGGATTAGAAGGTGCCCCCACCTTTGATACCTGATCAGTAATTTTGTTTGATAAATCCACAATAATAATAACAATGGGGAATATGTGTGTACAAATACATAGAAACATACACAAGATTGAGTTATGTCAAACTATGGAAATACATGTAATGAGAGTAGGAAGATAGAAAGCTAAAGGTAGCAATGGGACTTGCTAAAACAAAAGCAAATAATGCATTTTAAAAACATTGCTAACCAGTTAGAAGCATTGGCAACTACTGCAAAGGAATTGTGCATATATGTTATCTTATCTAACATTACTAAATAGTATATCAATCGGTTCATGTAATAAAATATCCTTTAGGTGAGCACCACTAAGCAACCAGTTTCCTCAGACAAATAGGGAAAAGGAATTAGGAATACTTAACACAGACAACCAATCAACACAAAGGGAGTGAAATAAAAGACACCAATTGGTTATGACAAGTAGAGTCTATGATTAAGGCTAACTGAAGCCGAAACATGTTAGACATGTCTATCAGATTTGTGCTGTGCTTTTAATAATATGCTATGTTTTAAGAAGAAGTAATAAAGTAAATTCTTAAGTTTTACACCTGTGCCGTTATCTTTTGGTGATTGCTGCAATACGGCATAGGAGAGTGCCGTCCGGCCAGGTTTAAGTAAAACTTTTTTGTAAAACAAATCCCAGTGGCATCTGGGTCATCCCACAGGATTTCCAAAGTGGGCCGCCAGGACCGGTGACACCCCAACCGAAGGAGAAATTCCCTAGATCCTACGGAACGGAGGATTCTGCAACACCCCGACACCAGAGAGGAAGCCACATGACCGAACAGGCCGGGTGACATCAGACGCCGTAACACTGGTGAGGGGAGAGGAGGCTGAGCGGCAGTAGTCGGCACCTTCAAATCGAAGTATTGGAGTAGGTAAGCCGTGAAGAGCCGCTGGGAGCCGTCTAGCTGCATTTGTCCTTCCGAATACGGCAGAGGGAGATTGAACGATCCGGATACAGATCGGAAAAGATGGGGTGCCACCGAGAGCGGTAAGATTCCTTTAGCTCACTACATAGTGTGCAACTTTTTGGTATGCCATCAGATCCATATCTGGAATGCCCCAAAGATGTGTTAACTGGGTAAAAACCTCCGGGTGAAGTTCCCACTCCCCCGGATGGAAAGTCTGACGACTCAAATAATCCGCCTCCCAGTTGTCTACTCCTGGGATGTGAATTGCGGATAGATGGCAGGAGTGATCCTCCGCCCATTTGATGATCTTGGATACCTCCCCCTTATCGCCAGGGAACTCTTTGTTCCCCCCTGATGATTGATGTACGCTACAGTCGTCATGTTGACCGACTGAAATCTGATTAATTTGGCCTCCCCTAATTGAGGCCATGCCTGGAGCGCATTGAATATCGCTCTCAGTCTAAAAAGTTTATCGGAAGAAGAGACTCTTCCCAACATCATAGACCCTGAGCTTTCAGAGAGTTCCAGACCGCACCCCAGTCTAAAAGACTGGCGTCGGTCGTGACGAAGATCCACTCTGGACTGCGGAAACTCATTCCCAGAGACAGGTGATCTAGAGTCAACCACCAGCGGAGTGAGTCCCTTGATATCTGGTCTACTTGAATCTGGGGAGACAAGTCTGCATAATCCCCATTCCACTGTTAGAGCATGTACAGTTGTAATGGTCTTAGATGAATTCGAGCAAAAGGAACTATGTCCATTGCTGCAACCATTAATCCTATTACCTCCATGCACTGAGCTATGGAAAGGCTGAGGAATAGAGTGAAGAACTTGACAAGCGTCTAGAAGCTTTAATTTTTTGACCTCTGTCAGGAAGATCTTCATTTCTACAGAATCTATTATTGTTCCCAAAAAGGGAACTATTGTAGACGGGGACAGAGAACTCTTTTCTACGTTCACCATCCACCCGTGAGATCTGAGAAAGGCTAGAACGATGTCTGTATAAGCCCTTGCTTTGGAAAGAGATGACGCTGAATTAGAATGTCATCTAGATAAGGTGCTACAGCAATGCCCCTCGGTCTTAGCACCGCTAAAAGGGACCCTAGCACCTTTGTGAAAATTCTGGGAGCAGTGGCTAAACCGAACGGAAGAGCCACGAACTGGTAATGTTTGTCCAGAAAGGCAAACCTCAGGAACTGATAATGATTTTTGTGGATAGGAATATGCAGGTACGCATCCTTTAAGTCCACGGTAGTCATATATTGACCCTCTTGGATTGTTGGCCTGAAAGTTCCCTCTTTTTTTGGGAACTACAAACAGGTTTGAGTAAAAAACCCAGACCTTGTTCCGTTATCGGAACTGGGTGTATCACTCCCATCTTTAATAGGTCTCCTACGCAATGTAAGAATGCCTGTCTCTCTTTATCTGGTCTGAAGATAAGCGAGACATGTGGAACCTTCCCCTTGGAGGAAGTTCCTTGAACTCTAGAAGATACCCCTGAGAGACTATTTCTAGTGCCCAGGGATCCGAAACATCTCTTGCCCAAGCCTGAGCAAAAAGAGAAAGTCTACCCCCTACAAGATCCGGTCCCGGATCGGGGGCTACCCCTTCATGCTGTCTTGGTAGCAGCAGCAGGCTTCTTGGCCTGTTTACCCTTGTTCCAGCCTTGCAATGGTTTCCATGCTGGTTTAGGCTGGGAAGCGGTGCCTTCTTGTCTAGAGGCTGCAGTTAGGATTTGGACCGTTCCTGAAATTGAGAAAGGAACGAAAATCAGATTTGTTCTTAGCCTTGAAAGGCTTATCCTGTGGGAGAGCATGGCCCTTACCACCAGTAATGTCTGAAATAATCTTTTTCAATTCCGGCCCAAAAAGGGTCTTACCCTTGAAAGGAATATTAAATAATTTAGTTTTGGACGACACATCCGCCGACCAAGATTTTAGCCAAAGCGCTCTGCACGCCACTATAGCAAAACCTGAATTTTTCACTGCTAACTTAAATTGGAAAGCGGCATCCAAAATAAAGGAATTAGCCAACTTTAGTGCGTGAATTCTGTCCATGACATCATCATATGGAGTCTCCTTTTGGAGCGAATTTTCTAGTTCCTCGAACCAAAAAGATGCTGCCGTGGTGACAGGAATAATGCACGAAATTGGTTGAAGAAGGAAACCTTGCTGGTACAAATATCTTTTCTAGCAATCCTTCCAATTTTTTATCTTTGAAAGCGCAAGGAATAGTTGTGCGCTTGGCTAGCGTTGAAACTGCCCCCTCAACCTTAGGGGCCGTTTGCCATGCGTCCCTTCTGGGGTCGACAATGGGGAACATTTTCTTGAATATGGGAGGTGGAACAAAAGGTATATCTGGCCTTTCCCACTCCTTAGTCACTATGTCCGCTACCCTCTTGGGTATCGGAAAAGCATCAGCGTGCACTGGGACCTCTAAGAATTTGTCAATTTGCACAGCTTCTTTGGAATTACCAAAGAATCCCAATCATCGAGCGTAGTTAGCACCTCCTTAAGCAGGGCGCGGAGATGTTCTAACTTAAATTTAAATGCCACGATATCAGGTTCTGCCTGCTGAGAAATTTTCCCTGAATCAGAAATTTCCCCTTCAGACAGACCCTCCTTCACTGCCAATACAGATTGATGTGAGGGTATAACAGATAAGTTATCATCAGCGCCAACTTGCTCATCCTCTGTATTTAAAACTGAGCAATCACGCTTTCTAGGAAATGATGGTAGTTTGGATAATAAATTTGCTATAGAATTATCCATCACAGTAGTTAATTGCTGCATAGTAACAAGCATTGGCGCGCTAGATGTACTAGGTATCGCCTGCGTGGGCAAAACTGGTGTTGACACAGAAGGAGAGGATGAGGAACTATCCCCACTACCTTCAACTTGGGCAATTTTATTAAATGTGACATCACTGTCCTGACTTTGTTTGGACGCCCTGGCACATTTTGCACAAATAGTTAAAGGGGGAACCACCTTGGCCTCTATACACACAGAACATATGCTATCTGAAGGTACAGACATCTTAGACAAACATGTTAGACATGTTTAAACAAAACCGTTACTGTCCCTTTAAATAATAAAAAGGCACCCTTTATTTCTGCAAGTTTGAAAAACTATGAAGGCAATATCCGATTTTTACAAAATTTGCACCCCAGTGTCCTAATGCCTTGAAAGTATTGCACACAAAGTTTCAAGACTTTAACCCTTAAAATGAGCAAACCGGAGCTATTTGTTCAAATCAACCATCTAAACACATTACAATCACTGCCACAGCCTTGCTGTGGCTTTTTACCTTCCCTGAGTGTTATTCACCATTGAAATGAACCTTCCTGAGTCCGTTTTTTGAGCCACAGGACCCCTCACATGAAGCTGCATGCACTGCCTTGGAATTAAACTGCGCAACAGAGGCGCGAAAATGGGGCCTCCTTCCTCTGCATACTAGAGTGAAGGGGCCTTTCTTACTGGAATAGTAGTCTAACCAAATGCCAGGTGAAATAAAACGTTCCCAAAAGTGTTTTTAACTACACAAAAACACTCTAAATGCCATATAAATGATATAAATATTGTATAAATCAATCGATTTAGCCCACAATAGTGTCAACCAGTATATAGCCCATTAATAAGCCCTCATTCTGTTATGAGTCTAAGAAAATGGCTTACCGATCCCAAAAAGTGAAAATGACAGTCTTCTAGCATTACAAAGTCTTGTTAGAAAATGGACTAGTCATACCTTGAGCAGAAAAGTCTGCAAACTGTTCCCCCCAACTGAAGTTCTCTGGGCTCAACAGTCCTGCGTGGGAACAGCAATTGATTTTAGTTACTGCTGCTAAAATCATACTCCTCTTTAAACAGAACTCTTCATCTTTTTCTGTTTTAGAGTAAATAGTACAAACCGACACTATTTTAAAATAAACTCTTGATAGAAGAATAAAAAAACTACAACTAACACCACATACTCTTTACCATCCCCGTGGAGATGCTACTTGTTCAGAGCAGCAAAGAGAATGACTGGGGGGCGGAGCCAGATGGGGGACTATATGGACAGCTCTTGCTGTGTGCTCTCTTTGCCATTTCCTGTAGGGGAAGAGAATATCCCACAAGTAAGGATGAAGCCGTGGACCGGACACACCAATGTTGGAGAAAATACATCAGTGACAGTAAAGATTGCTACAGATTGGTCACTCTTGTGGTATCCAATCACCATAAGCAAGTTTGTTTGTTCAGCTACATGTGACTTCCAGTGTGGTCTGCCAGATGCTATACTTTATATACAGCACCTAACATATCCTGTAGTGTGCAACTCCTTATGAAAATGACCATTTGTTTGCATATGTGGTGCTATCCAAATACTTGTTCACAGTGTATGTCTATACATACAAAAAACATGACTGGCTCTTATAAAAAATAGTTGTATCTTGAGATATAAAAAAAAACTTATTTTTAAGTAAAAAAAGTTATCAAAATCAACAAAATGAAAACAATGTTAAAATGAAGGTTATGGATATTAAATTAATGGTAAAGTGAGAGTGTGTATACATTATAAGATGTAACATACCTTTTTTTTTTACTTTACTATAGAAGTATTTCATCCAGAACCTAAATATGAGTCTATTGAACAAGACAGCAGTTATTGGGGGGTCAAATTATGTTTTGCTTTAGGTTTGTAAAGATTTCTGTTAAGGAACACGTGAAAATTATTATACTTTTGCTACTAGAATATAAAAAATTCAGATAAGATTTCCTACAGCATTTGAAAGCTAGAAGCATTTTT
The DNA here is from genome assembly GCF_027579735.1 of Bombina bombina. Lineage (NCBI taxonomy): Eukaryota > Metazoa > Chordata > Amphibia > Anura > Bombinatoridae > Bombina > Bombina bombina. Next base: position 235,822,025 of record NC_069503.1, on the reverse strand, counting down.
AACATATAAACTTGGAGCTTAAATAATTTTGTGCTGCTATAATTGTTTTGCCCTTCCATGTATTTTATAGATTAAAGCTGTGAACCAGACACTGAAATAGGATTTGACAAAACTCAATTAAATAAATTGGCCTACAGTCTACAGACTATGTCTAGAGCAGATGCCTGACATCCAAGCTCATATAAATGTTTCAAAATTGTCTTATTTCCATTTAAAAAAAAAAAGAATACCATATAATAATAATAATAATAATAATAATAATACTGTGCTGAGGTTATTTTTTCAGTGGGACTTGTCCCTATTAGCCAGTGAACAGAAACCTGGGTATCCGTTATACACAAATAGACACTTCCTGTTCTTTTCACTTTAATAATGTGAACAGCTTGTATTTCAAGAGACATAAAAGTCAAAATTAAACTTTCATTATTTAAATAAAAAAAATCCTACATATATCTATTGACAATTTTCTATGTTGTCTTGGTATCCTTTGTTGAAGAGGCAGCAGTTAGAAACTGTTTTGCAATACGCCTAACCACAGATCATGAGCTTACCTAGGTATGCTCTTCAACAAGAGATACAAAGAGAGCATAGAAATTTTAACAATAAATGTAAATTTATTTTTTTTAATTGCATGCTTTATCTAAAAGTTTTTTCTTTAGTTTAACTTTAAATTCTAATTATATGTTTAAATGCTGTTTTTTATTTACATAAAAGACTTTAAATTATAGTTATAGTTTCAGAACTGTTCATGGTGTGATTTTACATCTTATTCAAGCATTTCTGGGTCTTAAATCACGTTTTTTCATGCAACATAAAAAGTCTAATACACTGCGTATAATTACTGGGCTTGACTAAACAAATTTGCTTTGTTTCTTTTTCCCTTAGGTAAATATATAGGTTATTAAATTTAAGTAACATGACTGCCTATCTTTAGATTAGGTGTGCTACAGTTTATCCTCCATGGGAAGCCAGAACTAGATCAGTGGTTCTCAAACTTTTTCAGGTCACTGCCCTCTTGGTTCTATAAACTCACTATGGGCTGCAATATCTGATTCTGCATGGCTGATTCTACGCAAAAAATGTATATAGCTTTGCGGTCACTGTTGACAGATCTTGAATGCAAGAAGGTGAATAGATTTGATCGCCTGTTCTTGTTGCATCTGCCAGCATAGAGGAGGAATCACTGTGAAACTATGACTGAGGGAAATCTGCATCTGATGACTCGCAGCAAGATTATGACATCACCTAGAAGTCTGTTGAGGAGTGATCTATCTGGTCACCACTGAGTCAAGGTAAACGATTCTGCCCCATTTTCTGTGTTCCTGCTCTCAGGGATTCTGCTAGCCGTTTAGAGCGAGGGGTGAGTTTTATATTTCTTCAAAAAGGAGACCAAATTGCAGGGTACAACTGAACATGCAGTAATGGTGTTTACTGGTCAGCATGGGGACAGCCTTGTTTAATGGACCACATAACAGTATATGACTTTGAAAGATTACCTTCTGTATCATCAAAGAATAAAAGGGGATCGGATGACTGTTGACTAACTTAAAAAGTCAGCTCTCAAGGCACATTATTGATAATATGGTCCTTGTAGAGAGGTTTTCTATGTTCCAAATTTAGTGTCAGCTATTGGACAGTGTGATGGCTACATGTTGGAAATTGTATTTGGTATCATTTTCTCTTATTTTATTTCACTGTATGGTGAGTCATGCTTCTCATTCTAACTTACCAGACATTGTGTAATAAACATAAAACCTGGAGCAGTTGCTTAATTAGAGCAAGAAAGTGTGTGCGCAGCTTGCTATTTCTATAACAGGTCTTCTCTATGATACTATTGATTTTTATACAGATCCACTATAGCATAAGTTCAGGGCTTCAGGCTATAACTACTATTATTATTGCCCTAGTTACTATAACCCTTTCTGAAGGCAGGTGAGCTTGCAAACTAGAGACATAGTTTACCTAGTAAGTAACCTATACTTTAGGTTCTTGAGCATGAGATGTGATTCCTACCCTCCTAGCTATTACTGGAAAGCCTAATCCAAATATAACTAGGCTATTCAATACTATAATGATTCTATACACATAGCAAAGTGAATGCCTGCTAAGCCAATTTACAAGTTGATCTCTGCCTGATCTTCCTATATGTAGTCTGTTTAGAATTCACATTTCTGTACTACCTACTAGTTATGCATGTAGTGGCAAGTAGTTGACAATAGGCATATTATCAACCCTATCACCCACAATTGTTTTTAACTACGACATACTTGAGGTACAGGAGGTAAAAGCCTGAAGCTTTAGTAAGCTGTAGCTGTTTTTTTTTTCCCCTCAGTACCTTATTTTACTACATAAAGAGTAGGAAGCCCTTAATTTTTTTTTTTTATCGCAAACGTGTTTGCGCCCCTAATTTGTTATATTTCTTATTAGCCCATGGTTGGTTATAATATAGTGGAAGACTGAACATAATTTTATAGCTATACTGCAGGACGTGTGTCCCTGACATTCTTGTCAACTCACTATCTGATTCAAGTGACATCTGAAAAAGTTAATACATTGGGATTCACATTTAATCTCCAAGTCTACAGCGATCTCTTCATGCTTAATATTGTCTGCTCCACAAGATAGTAATAGAAGGTAGGGCAGTTGCATAAGTAAGCATTTATATTTATATATGACTAGGCGATAAGCCTTCCCAGAGGGCAGTCTATGTTTAAAAAATCCAAACCCCCAAGCCAATTTAACTAAAAATAAAAAATGTAAAATTACAGAAAAAAATAAACAAAGCTATCCAAAATAAAAAATAAACCTAAACGAATACCCCTATATAAAAAAAAAAAAAAAAAAAAAAAACATAAAAACACCCCCTAATCTAATACTAAACTACTAATAGCCCTTAAAAGGACCTTTTGTAGGGCATTGTCCTAAATTCAATAGCTCTTTTACTTAAAAAAAAAAAAAAATTACCCCCTAACAGTAAAACCCCCACCCAACCAACCCCCCAAAATAAAAAAACCTAACACTAAAAAAACCTAAACTACCCATTGCCCCTAAAGGGGCATTTGTATGGGCATTCAGCTCTTTTACAGCCCATTAAATCCCTAATCTTAAAAAATAAAATTAAAAAATCCTAAAACTAAGCCCCAAATAGGTACTCGCCATTCCTGAAGTTCAGCGGAGGTGGTCTTCTTTTAGGAGGCTCAGTCATATTCTATCTTCATCCTGTGCGAAGGCGGCACAAAGGTGCGGAGCTAGCTTCCCCGATACACGGATCCTCAGCGGTGTGGAGGCCCCTCTTCATGTGATTTTTTTTTGGGGGGGGGGGGTTACTTTTCAAATTAGGGATTTAAAAGTGTTAGGTGTTTTTATTTTGGGGGGTTTGGTGTTAGGGGGGGGACTTAGTATTTTTTAAAAGTAAAAGAGCTGTTTAACTTAGGGCAATGCCTTACAAAAGGCCCTTTTAAGGGCTATTGGTAGTTTAGATTAAGGGTGTTTTTATTTTTGGGGGCTTTTTATTATCATAGGATTAACTTTTTTATTTTTGTTTATTTTTTTCTGTGATGCTAGATTTTTTTTTTTGTAATTTAATGTTAGGATTTTTTATTTTAAGTGTAATTTAGTAGTAATTGGTGTTAATTTGGGAGGTGTTAGGTTAAGGGGCTTAGTAATTAAATTAGTTATTTGTGTTGTGGGGGGTTGGCGATTTAGGGGTTTATAGGTTAGGTTTATTGCGATGTGGGGGGTTGACGGTTTAGGGGTTAATAGTATAATTAGTTAGTTGGCGTTGTAGGGTTTGGCAGTTATGGGGTTAATATTGTAATTTATTTAGTTGGCGTTGTGGGGGTTAGGTAGTTTCTGTTGTGGGAGTTTAGCAATTTAAGGGTTTTTTTTTTTTGTTAATACAAAGTACAGACAGTTATGTTTATTTTCGTAATACTTTGTGCGGGCGGTTACATGTTTTTTAGTTATTTCATGCGGGTGGTTGCGTATTTTTTTTTTTATTATTTTTTTTTATTTTTTTTTTAAGGTTTCACTTGCCTACGCTGTATCCAGGTGGATTCCGAAAATGCTGCACGTGCAGCCAACATTCCTTTGAGGATGCTTGCACAACTGGTGACAGACGCGTTAAAAATGCGATTATAGTATAAATTTACCTATTTGCTCTACATTAGAAGTTTTATGCTTTACAGGACCAGTAAATACAGTAGATTTGCATAATCAACACATACATGATAACAAGACAATACAATAGCACTTACTCTGAACTTCAAATGAGTAGATTTATTTCTAACAAATTTCAAAGTTATGTATATTTCCACTCCCCTTGTACCATGTGACAACCATCAGCCAAACACAAATGCATATACGTACAGTCTAAATTCTTGCACATGCTCAGTAGAAGCTGCTGACCGTTTTTTTTATAATTTTTGAGAATAATATATATATTCCAATATAGATTCCAATTATGCAATATCAGATTTAAAAATATTTAAAAAGATTTGAATTGAATATTGCATTGAAAGATGGCATTAGAAATACCATTACATTTAAAGAATGTTGTACAAACATTCAAAATTCAATAAACAAATGTGTGCAAATTTGTTTCATTATAAGATAGACGGCAAAACCCCTATATGGAATACATAATATTTATATATATATATATATATATATATATATATATATATATATATATATATATATATATATATATATATATATATATATATATATATATATATATATATATATATATATATATATAAAAAATATTATGTATTCCATATAGGGGTTTTGCCGTCTATCTTATAATGAAACAAATTTGCACACATTTGTTTATTGAATTTTGAATGTTCGTACAACATTCTTTAAATGTAATGGTATTTCTAATGCCATCTTTCAATGCAATATTCAATTCAAATCTTTTTAAATCTGATATTGCATAATAGGAATCGAATTATGCTATATTCTAATTTATTTAAAATACTTACCATTTTGTTATGATAAACATATGATATATCGCCGTTCCGCTGTCCCCACCTCCTTCTGTGTTTAGCCTATCGATGACGAAACTGGCTTCCTCCAACCGTTGCATGCCAAAGGGGGCATGCAACGATTGGAGGAAGCCAGATTAGTCATCGATATGCCCAATACAGAAGGAGATGTGGGCAGAGGATCAGCGGTATGGTTACCATAACAAAATGGTAAATATTTTTAAAAAGAAGTGTGTCTGGAAAGTTTAATGACTAAGTGTACCTGTTTTTAATATTATTTTTAGGTACAGGGCTCTTTAATTCATAAAACTTTACAATCACTTTAAATGTAATGTTCTAATTATGCAATATTTGAAATAGAAAAATTAAAAAGAATATATTTGTATCTATTATGTATCAAATTTACTAAAATTCCCAACCACATGAACTATTGAACTTCTGAAAAGTATATGTTAAATCAAAATGTTACAATTATGAACATTCGAAAATGTAAGTAAATTTCGAAAACTGGAAATAAGATTGGATCACCAAATTTTAATGGATTTTCTTTCTTATTAACATTCGACTGTAGAAAACTAATATCAACAGGACTATTCTTTCTACAAAGTCAATTACACTTTCACCACATTCGCCCATCCCTAAATGCTACACCCAATAAAGTTCATAAGAGACCTATCACATATATGATTAGGTCCATATTTCATCATATAGTTAAATAAATAGACATAGTACAGTCTTCTAACTATGATTTACAATTCTTTTTGGCTCATGAGTGGCCCAGAGTCATACTAGATTTCCTCCATCAAACTTTACACAGGCCGAAGAGTAGCCTTCTGACTAACAGGAGGACTTAAGATAATAAAATAGAGGTTTCTGTTAGGGATGCACCGAAATTTCTGCTGCAGAATGTTTCGTCCGAAAAGGAAATTTATGCTTACCTGATAAATTGATTTCTTTTACGATATGCCGAGTCCACGGGTTTCATCCTTACTTGTGGGATTTATCCTCCTGCTAGCAGGAAGTGGCAAAGAGCACCACAGCAGAGCTGTTACATAGCTCCTCCCCCCAGTCATTCGACCGAAGGTATAGGAAGAGAAAGGAAAAGCTAAAAGGTGCAGAGGTGACTGAAGTTTTGAAAAATAAAATAAATCCTGTCTTAAAATGACAGGGCGGGCCGTGGACTCGGCATATCGTAAAAGAAATCAATTTAACAGGTAAGCATAAATTCCCTTTTCTTTTACAAGATATGCCGAGTCCACGGGTTTCATCCTTACTTGTGGGATACCAATACCAAAGCTTTAGGACACGGATGAAAGGGAGGGACAAAACAGGAACCTAAATGGAAGGCACCACTGCTTGAAGAACCTCTCCCAAAAATAGCCTCAGAAGAAGCAAAAGTATCAAATTTGGAAAAAGTATGAAGGGAGGACCAAGTCGTAGCCTTACAAATCTGTTCAACAGAAGCATCGTTTTTGAAAGCCCATGTGGAAGCCACAGCTCTAGTAGAATGAGCTGTAATTTTTTCAGGAGGCTACTGTCCAGCAGTCTGATATGCCAGGCGGATGATGCTTTTCAGCCAAAAGGTGAGAGAGAGATAGCCGTAGCTTTTTGACGCTTTCCAGAATAAACAACAAAAAGAGAGGATGTTTGTCTGAAATCCTTGGTCGCTTGTAAGTAAAACTTCAAAGCACGGACCACGTCCAAGTTATGTAATAAACGTTCCTTCTTAGAAGGATTAGGACACAAGGAAGGAACAACAATTTCCTGATTAATATTCTTATTTGAAACAACCTTAGGAAGGAATCCAGGTTTAGTACGCAAAACCACCTTATCAGAGTGGAATACAAGATAAGGCGAATCACATTGTAAAGCAGAAAGCTCAGAAACTCTTTGAGCAGAAGAGATAGCAACTAAAAATAAGACTTTCCAAGATAACAGCTTAATATCTATGGAATGCATGGGTTCAAACGGAACTCCTTGAAGAACATTAAGAACTAAATTCAGACTCCATGGTGGAGCAACAGGTTTAAACACAGGCTTGATTCTGATTAAAGCCTGACAAAAAGACTGAACGTCTGGGACATCCGCCAGACGCTTGTGTAATAAAATTGACAAAGCAGAAATTTGTCCTTTTAAAGAACTAGCAGATAAGCCTTTCTCCAATCCTTCTTGGAGAAAGGACAAGATCCTAGGAATCCTAATCTTACTCCATGAGTAACCCTTGGATTCACACCAATGAAGTTATTTACGCCATATCTTATGGTAAATCTTTCTAGTGACAGGCTTGCGAGCCTGAATCAGAGTATCAATGACCGACTCAGAATCCCCGCCTAGATTAGATCAAGCGTTCAATCTCCAGGCAGTCAGCTGCAGAGAATTTAGATTTGGATGTTGAAACGGACCTTGAATGAGAAGGTCCTGTCTCAATGGCAGTTTCCACGGAGGCAGAGACAACATGTCCATTAGATCCGCATACCAAGTCCTGCGTGGCCACGCAGGCGCTATTAGAATTACAGAAGCTCTCTCCTGTTTGATTCTTGCAATCACACGAGGCTGGAGAGGAAATAGTGGAAACACATAAGCCAGGTTGAACGACCAAGGTACTGCTAGAGCATCTGTCAGTACAGCCTGGGGATCCCTTGACCTGGACCCGGACCCGTAGCGTGGAAGTTTGGCATTCTGTCGAGATGCCATCAGATCTAATTCCGGTGTGCCCCATTGATGAATCAACGATGCAAACACCTCCGGATGGAGTTCCCACTCCCCCGGATGAAAAGTCTGACGACTTAGAAAATCAGCCTCCCAGTTCTCTACTCCTGGGATATAGATTGCCAATAGATGGCAAGAGTGAATCTCTGCCCATCGGATTATCCTTGATACCTCTATCATCGCAAGAGTACTTCTTGTTCCCCCCTGATGATTGATATATGCTACAGTCGTGACATTGTCCGACTGGAATCTTATGAACTTGGTCAGTGCCAACTGAGGTTACGCCTGAAGTGCATTGAATATTGCTCTCAGTTCCAGAATATTGATTGGCAACTGAGACTCCGTCGGAGTCCAAGTTCCCTGAGCCTTCAGGGAAATTCCAGACTGCACCCCAGCCTAAGAGGCTGGCATCCGTTGTCACTATAACCCATGATGGTCTGCGGAAGCACATCCTCTGGGACAGATGATCCTGTGACAACCACCACAGAAGAGAGTCTCTGGTCTTTTGATCCTGATGTATCTGAGGAGATAAATTTGCATAATCCCCATTCCACTGTCTGAGCATGCACAGTTGCAGTGGCCTGAGATGAAAGCGAGCAAATGGAACGATGTCCATCGCTGCTACCATTAATCCAATGACCTCCATACACTGCGCCACTGATGGCCGAGGAATGGACTGAAGAGCTCGGCAAGTATTTAGAATTTTTGATTTTCTGATCTCCGTCAGAAAAATTTTCATGTCTACCGAGTTTATCAGAGTTCCCAAGAATGGAACTCTTGTTTGTGGAATAAGTGAACTCTTTTCTATATTCCCTTTCCAACCGTGAGTTCTTAGAAATGACAACACGATGTCCGTGTGAGATTTGATCAGATGATAAGTTGACGCCTGAACCAAAATATCATCCAGATAGGGCGCCACTGCTATGCCCCGCGGCCTGAGGACCGCTAGAAGGGACCCTAGCACCTTTGTGAAGATTCTGGGAGCTGTGGCCAACCCGAAGGGAAGGGCCACGAACTGATAATGTTTGTCCAGATAGGCAAACCTTAGAAACTAATGATGATCCTTGTGGATAGGAATGTGAAGGTACGCATCCATTAGGTCCACAGTGGTCATGTATTGACATTCCTGGATGATTGGTAAGATTGTTCGTATAGTCTCCATCTTGAACGATGGGACCCTGAGAAATTTGTTTAGACACTTTAAATCCAAAATAGGTCTGAAAGTTCCCTCTTTTTTGGGAACCACGAAAAGGTTTGAGTAAAACCCCTGTCCCTGTTCCAGTTTTGGAACTGGACAAATTACTCCCATGGAATAGAGGTCTTTTACACAGTGTAAGAATGCCTCTATTTTTGTCTGGTCTACAGACAAACGTGAAAGATTAAATCTCCCTCTTGGGGGAAATTTTTTTAATTCCAATTGATACCCCTGGGTCACAATTTCTAATACCCAGGGATCTTGCACATCCCTTGCCCAAGCCTGAGCAAAGAGAGAAAGTCTGCCCCCTACTAGATCCGGTCCCGGATCGGGGGCTGCCCCTTCATGCTGTCTTTGTAGAAGCAGTGGGCTTTTTGGCTTGTTTACCCTTATTCCAGGTCTGATTAGGTCTCCAGACAGACTTGGATTGAGCAAAATTTCCTTCCTGCTTATTGGTGGAAGGGGAAGCAGAGGGTACTCCTCTGAAATTTCAAAAGGAACGGAAATTATTTTGTTTACCCCTCATCCTAAGAGGTTTGTCTTGAGGAAGGGTGTGGCCTTTACCTCCAGTAATGTCAGCAATGATTTCCTTCAATTCAGGGCCAAACAGGGTCTTACCCTTGAAAGGAATAGTTAACAGTTTAGACTTTGATGATACATCAGCAGACCACGATTTTAACCATAGCGCTCTGCGCGCCAATATGGCAAAGCCTGCATTTTTTGCTGCTAATTTAGTAATCTGAAAAACAGCATCTGTGATAAAAGAATTAGTTAGTTTGAGAGCTTTTATTCTGTCCAAAATGTCGTCTAGGGGCGTCTCTTCAGACACTCCTCAAGAGCGTCAAACCAGAAAGCCGCCGCCTTAGTTACTGGAACAATGCAGACAGCAGGTTGTAACAAGAATCCCTGGTGAATAAATAATTTTTTTAGAAGACCCTCTAATTTTTTTATCCATAGGGTCTTTGAAAGCACAACTGTCTGCAATAGGTATAGTTGTACGTTTAGCTAGAGTAGATATTGCTCCCTCCACCTTAGGGACCGTTTGCCAAGAGTCCTTGATGGAGTCTGATATAGGAAACATTTTCTTAAAATTAGGAGGAGGAGAGAACGGTATGCCTGGTCTATCTCATTCCTTTTTAACAATTTCCGAAATTCTTCTGGGAACCGGAAAAACAGTGTAAGTAGGAACTTCTAGATATTTATCTATTTTACACAATTTTTCTGGAGGAATTGTAATAGGTTCACAATCATCCAGAGTCGCTAGGACCTCCCTGAGTAACAGGCGAAGATGTTCAAGTTGAAATGAAAAGAAGATGTTCAAGTTTAAATTTAAAGGACGTTAAGTCTGTATCTGTCTGAGGTAACATATTCCCTGAATCTGAAATTTCTCCCTCAGACAATAATTCCCTAACCCCCAATTCAGAGCATTGTGAGGGTACATCAGAAATGGCTACTACAGCATCAGAGGGTTCAGTATTTACGTTAATACCTGGCCTACTGCGTTTACCCTGCAAACCTGACAGTTTAGAAAATACCTCAGTGAGAGTAGTTGACATAACTGCAGCCATATCTTGCAAAGTAAAAGAATTAGACGCACTAGATGTACTAGGTGTCACTTGTGTGGGTGTTAAAGGTTGGGACACTTGAGGAAAACTACATGGCATATCCTGATTCTCTTCAGACTGAGAATCATCCTAGACATACTTTCATTTCCTAAAATATGTTCCTTACAGTGTAAGGCTCTATCAGTACAAGAGGCACACAATGTAAGAGGGGGTTCCACAATGGCTTCTAAACACATAGAGCAATGAGTTTCCTCAATGTCAGACATGTTGAACAAAGTAGTAATAACCACAACAGTTGGTAAATACTTTATTTGTTGACAAAAACAATTTTGCAAAAAAACGAGTACTGTGCCTTTAAAGGGACACTCAGGTTAAATTAAATTTTCATGATTCAGATACAGCATGTAATTTTAAACAACTTTCCAATTTACTTCCATTAAAAAAAATGTGCACAGTCTTTTATATTTACAATTTTTGAGCCACTAGATCCTACTGAGCATGTGCAAGAATTCACAGACTATACGTATATGCATTTGCGATTGGCTGATTGCTATCACATGGTACAAGGGGAGTAGAAATATACATAACTTTGAAATTTTTTATAAAAAAAATCTACTACTCATTTGAAGTTCAGACTAAGTGCTATTGCATTGTCTTGTTATCTTGCATGTGTTGATTATGCAAATCTAATGTGTTGACTGGTCCTTTAAGAAATAAAAACACACAAAAAAAAATATGTCTTCCCTAAGCACACTTAACGCCTATGAACGTTTAAAAGGTAGATATAGACAAATAATTTGCCAAAAATGATTGCATTCACATGCAAGGATTGAATTTACTCTTTACAGGAATATTATTTTCAAAAAATAATACAATTTTCTAAATAATGACCCCTACGCCTACCTGCCCCCAGATAACTGCCAAACGAATCAACACCAATCCGGATAGTGTAAAACACAGATAGGGCCCAACCGGAGCTAATGTCTGCTGTCTCCTTCAGAGTAAACTGCGCATCTGAGGCTCAAAAATAGGCCCCGCCCACAATGGACGTTGCACTAAGAAATTCAACTACCGCATGGGAAGCGGTTAAGAACAGCCATGTGGTCCCCAAACGAATATTTATCAAATAAAACCTCTTTAACTGTTTTATAATAAAATTTATGAAAAAAAATAAAAGTCCCAGTGTCATTAATATGCTGCTTACGAAATGTGCTGCAATGATGTAGGAAATAAAACACCCGGTATGACAGTAACTCCCCTTATGGTTTAGGACTACTGCTTACCCTGTTCCCCTTATAAGGAACCAAATACAGCCAATTCTGATATACCAAGTTTCTTCAGAGAAAAATGGGCTGACACATACCTCAAATGCTGTTTACTGCATGAGACCGTCCCCACACTGAAGAGTTTCCATCATTACCTTCAGATTAGTGGGAACCATAATTGAACTTAACAGAGCAGAAAAAAGGGCGCCTCCTAGTGTAGCCAATTTTTATAAAAGGAATAATGCAAAAGTAAGCATACTCACAATATGTGAAGGCAGAGATAATGCCTAGGTGAACGTTCTGGGAACTTCACAGTGTCCCAGCTAACTGTGCACTTTGCTGAGGGCTGCTCCTCCCAAACGCAGAAAGGATATCTGTAATCTGGAAATCAAGAGAGAAAACAAGAGGGCGACCCCTAGTGCAAATCAATGTGGAACCAGTGATGAATATCTGTTGCAGCTTGCGAATGGATACTCACAGAAAGTATTGCACCCTATAGTGCAAATGAAGCATACTAGGAATATTATGGTGTCCTAGTGCACAAATCCGCCCAAAAGCACTGTCGTGATGAGAGGTGAACTTCAAATATATCAGGTTGATGAAAAAACAGAGAACTCCAGTATCGATAAAAAAGTTTAATTAAAAAAATACACAGATCTACAATGACATCTGTAGTAAAATTGCAACGCGTTTCTAAGCGCTAACCACGCTTTTTCCTCAGGCAAATGATCATTTGCCTGAGGAAAAAGCGTGGTTAGCGCTTAGAAACGCGTTGCAATTTTACTACAGATGTCATTGTAGATCTGTGTATTTTTTTAATTAAACTTTTTTATCGATACTGGAGTTCTCTGTTTTTTCATCAACCTGATATATTTGAAGTTCACCTCTCATCACGACAGTGCTTTTGGGCGGATTTGTGCACTAGGACACCATAATATTCCTAGTATGCTTCATTTGCACTATAGGGTGCAATACTTTCTGTGAGTATCCATTCGCAAGCTGCAACAGATATTCATCACTGGTTCCACATTGATTTGCACTAGGGGTCGCCCTCTTGTTTTCTCTCATAATTGAACTTAGTAACTGCTGCTAAGATCATCAATTTCAGGGAGAAATCTTCTTCCATGTCCTCCCTGATCAAAATAGTACTCACCAGTACCATTTAAAATAAAAAATATCTTGATTGGAGAAATTAAAACTATCATTTTGTCACCACTATCACTTTACCCTTCCTATTACTAGCATAGGCAAAGAGAATGACTGGGGGGAGGAGTTAGGGGAGGAGCTATGTAACATCTCTGCTGTGGTGCTCTTTGCCACTTCCTGTTAGCAGGAGGATAAATTCCACAAGTAAAGATGAAACCCGTGGACTCTGCATATTCTTGTAAAAGAAAATGGCATTTTTGGTTTTCAGGTTTTTTGCCTTTTATTTTCGGTAAAATTATTGTGTAGCATATTTGAGTTCATTACTTGACTTACTGTTTTGCATATAATAGTTTTCTAGGACTATACTCTATTTTGATAATTGGTATAAAAAAAAAAAAAAAAAAAAGGTTAAATCTGATTCTGTTACACAGAACTAAATAAAGAATAATACTAGCGATGCACCAAAATTTGGGCCGCAGAAAATGTGCAATTCCAATTTCAGGCCCAAAGAGGACCAAAATGGCTGAAAATGTACAGCCCTCCCCTGTTCTGTTGAGTAACATGTCTATCCTTAGCATAAGGTGAGCAGCACAGCACTTGCATGGTATACAGAGCACACACATAAGTACCATGACATGATGATATTTGAAACCAGCAGTGCCCTTTTTTTTTTTTTTTTTTAGAAGAAACCAAAGTTCTGAATGCTGTTTTCAAAGGAGGATAAGTAACATGTTTATAAACACTTGATATTATCAGACAGCCCTAAGCACACACAGTTTATATGTATAAGCCTTATATACAGTGCTCATACATCAGCCTCTTGTGCGTGCCTGAGGCAAATATGCGTGCACACTATATATGCATTAGCCCCAAGCTCGCACACAGTTGGTACAAATTAGCACCCACCAGACAGTGTATACAAAAAAGCACAGTAACTTTCTATAACCACCTTGCACATAAGGTCGTAGCTAAGTCCGGTGGTCCTGGTGATAGGGGACAGGCAGACTCCATTTGGGGCTCCGGACATATAATCTGACGGGTCATTGTGAGACCCAATCCAGGAACTAGGCGGAGATACGATGAGAGACGATCAGGAGCAGCCACGCCTATTGCAGGGATAACTACACCCAAAAACAAAACACATGTCCACCTCGTATTGTTGTCTGGCTATAACCACTCTCTCCCTTGTAGAGCTCCAGCAGTTTCACTGCAGATCACGCCCTATGGTAACAAGTAACCACACCCATTTGTTGGAGCTTTCCCGCCACCAATCTCTCTCAGCTACACACACTGTAGTTAAAAAAAGAAAAAAATAATTTCGGTTTCGGCCAGGGGAATCCTGAATTTTTGGTATCTGTTTCGGTCCAGAATTTTCATTTCGGTGCATCACTAGTTTGTTATATTTGCATAACCTTTCTATAGAGACATGTTTGTAACTTAGTGATATTAATTAGTGTTACTTCTTTGTTCTGATAGTCATCTTTAAGAATGTCCTTAATGTGAAATAGCAAATGTTATAAGTAATCTTAACTAAAAACCTCAATAAAAAAACCTATTTAAAAGATTACTCACTATCGGCGCCCCCCCTAATATAACCGATAAAAATAACAGAATATAATATCCGGGCCAGCAGTGCACAACCACTAATAAAAAGATAATAGTTACTCCTTTAGATTGGATTTGTTAATGACACAATACAAATTTAAAAAAAATATATATTTTTTTTACAACTGTATTATCTTTATCTTCTGATAACAGGTCTTTAAAATTTATATAAATAATACACATACATACATACATATTACTACATCTATACACACAAAACATCAAAATACAAAGCGATAAAGTTGATCTTTATGTATTTAGGATAACACACAATAAATTACGATGAGAGCGCACGAGTATCCTCTTCCACTCCTTAACAATTAGTGCCCCATATGGTAAACCCACGCACCCTTCCACCTCTTATGCCTATTAGTGCCCCTGTAAGAGATCCCACCGCTCCCCCCACCCCCAGGAGGCAGTACCACCCACCTTGGGAAGCAATACACTAGATTATGCAAACTGCAGCAGTTGCACATGAATGCTTGGCACTGGCAGAGCTTAAATCATCTTTTTGAAAAATCCAAAAGAAAAGGAAAAAAATAAAAACCATAAATAAGAGAATTATATACACAACAGCTAAAGGAACAACTGGACTATAGAACTATTCTTTGTATTCACTGTAATTTATTAAAAATCTCCAACAACACAGCTATATCAAAAGGCTTGCATGTGACCTACACAAAAATCACTTCATGTCAATTAATACATTTGAATCCAGTGTTTATTTACAAATAAATCCAGCAACAGTCATATTTTAACACCCTGGCAATCAGAGAGATGTCTTTTTTAGGTCTTTTTTTATTAGGGTTATGGGTAATGAATGAAGGTTGTCATTGCCATTTCCTAGACAAGACATATGAGGATGATGGTGAAGTGAAGAAAGCACAAAGGGAGAGAAATAAGTAGAAAAAAAAAGTTAAAAAAAGCCCTCTTATTCTGCTGTAGGTCTGAGGATAGCCTGAAGCACAGGGTGTTTACAGAGAGCAGGAGCGGAGGAGCATAATGCCCATAACAGCAAGGCCACTCCGAGAGTAAAGACACTATTAATAATAAAATATATGTGCTCATGTCTAGAGAGTCAGTGTATGACTAAAGATCATTATGATATATATTTGTTGAGTGCATTTGCTTTCCTTGCTTACAAGGCAGTCTTGCCAACCATAGTGGATGCGCTAACTGTAATGATGCACTTGGCACAAATCTCAGCTTCCCTTAGGAAAGCTTCTCATAATATTACCAGAATGATTCTGCTAGTGCCTGCATGCACATGAGGCACAAATATGCAATCTTCTAAAAAGGTTCTGACACTACAGGGAATGCCCTTGAGATTTGACAGAAAAAAGCCTGAAATAATTATTAAGAAAAATGACACAGCAGCTAGAGTAATAAAACTAGTACTAGTAATAAAATACACAGCGGAATCAGACATTAAACAAAACTACCATACTTTATAATAAATAGTAAAAGAAAGTTACGGGGTGTGAACTTTATATCACATTTAGGAACAAGACACACTTTTAGAACTCCGGAAAGGCTATACGGCTCCCAAATGTTGGACTATTCTACTTGTTGGTATATAGACATAACAGTTTAGATGCTAGAGCTACCTGGTTCTCCAGTTATGTTGACCACAGCTCCTATACCACTGGTTTTCAAACCTGTCCTCAGGACTCCCTAGTCCCTAACAGTCGGGATCAGATTTTCAGGATTACCTTGGGTGAGCAGGTAAATTAACCATGTTTACTAATAAAATTATTATTTCACCTGTGCACCAGTTCAGATATGCTTAAAATCTGGCCTCTTAGGGAGGCCTGAGGACAGGTTTGAAAACCAGCGCTCTATACTAACCAATTAAGATAAGTTTAATAAATTAGACCAAAAAAAAAAAAAAAAAAGTGTATGTGTATGTATATATATATATATATATATATATATATATATATATATATATATATATATATATATATATATATATATATATATATATATATATATATATATACACATATACATACACACACACACACACTATACCTTATGTATGCTCTCATAGAAAACAGCCGTTTCCACAAAAAAAAAAAAAAATGTATTTGAAGTATATTGGAGGGCTTTTTTCAAATTGCATGCTCTTTCCTACTAATAAAAAAAATCTAATAATCCAAAAACAAAATATACCAAATAAGCAACATAAAAGTTTGTGCAAGTGTTGTAAGCCAACATATGCAAAATGATCTATGAACACACACATACAGGATTTTCCTAATCAGAGCGTATCCATCTGCTTGATGAAAGGATGAGACATATGAGTGGGATTTCCATGTTCTTTATCGGGGGAGGTAGATAAGTAGCTTGTCACAAGACAATGTCCCAATGGGTGGCCTAAAGGAGCAGTTAAATTGTTGCAAAGTAGTTATGACACAAAACCTTGTAATATCAGAAGAAGGGTGCCGTGCCAGATATGAACAACCAGAGGGTATTAGGTTGGATGCCTCTGGCTTACAGGTTACTAGAGGACAAGAAAAGAAGTTAAAGGGACAGTATACACTCATTTTCATATAACTGCATGTAATAGACACTACTATAAAGAATAAGATGCACAGATACTGATATAAAAATCCAGTATAAAACTGTTTAAAAACTTACTTAGAAGCTGTCAGTTTGTTGAAAAGGCAGCTGGAAAGCCCACTGCAAGTGGGAAATAAGACACTCCCCCCCCCCCTTCTTTTGCATATGAAAAGACCCTTTACACAAACAGGAGCAAGCTGGAGAAGGTAGACGACAGTATTCACATAAAACTTTGGGGCTTGGTTAGGAGTCTGAAAATCAGAGAAATGTTATTTAAAAATAAGCAAAACTATACATTTATTTTTTTTAAAAAACTTTATGGGCTATATAAATAGATCATCTACAAAACATTTAAGTGAAAGAAAAAATGAGTGTATAATGTCCCTTTAAATGAACCGTAAAGTCGAAATGTACTTTTATTTTTGAGCTATTACATTTTAAACAACTTTCCAGTTTTCTTTTGTCACTTCTGGGAGCTAGCTGAGTACAATCAGTACAAACCAGTGCTAGAGGCATATAAGTGCAGCCACCAATCATAAGCCAACCAACACCCAGTAATGTATTGCTGCTTCTGAGCCTACACTCTTCAACAAAAGGATAGCAGGAAAACAAAGAACATTTGGTAATATGAGTACACTGAAAAAAATTGTGTGCTCCACATGAGGCATGAAAGTTTTAAATTTGAACTTTACTATCTCTTTAAAAACACAGACATTGTTACACTTCTACATTGTTTATAATGGTTCATAATTGATTTCAACAGAAAAGAGAAAATAGCAGGCTTATAAATATATGAAAACATAGGTTACTATGGCATATATATATATATATATATATATATATATATATATATATATATATATATATATATATATATATATATATATATATATATATATATATATATATATATATATATATATATATATACATATATATATATACACACACATCAGATGATATTTCCTGGTATTTCGGCGCTGGACTGACCGTAATAGGCGGGATCAGATTGATATACTACGTTTGCTTTTAAAACTCATAATTCCATCTAGCATTTGTGTGTTAAAATTACATTCCTAACAAAATCTGTCAGCTTCTCCCACAAATGAATTGACATTGTTAGCAGCTAATGGGACAACTTAAAAGTAAATATTATTCTACGGCAGTTTTGTAGAACACAAATC
Organism: Bombina bombina; assembly: GCF_027579735.1. Taxonomy (NCBI): domain Eukaryota; kingdom Metazoa; phylum Chordata; class Amphibia; order Anura; family Bombinatoridae; genus Bombina; species Bombina bombina. The sequence goes on along the minus strand of NC_069503.1, from coordinate 235,803,800 downwards.
AAGCATATGTTACTTATGTGGTAATTAACTAACAGCTGTAACCTCAGCAATCATTAGGACAGTAAAATATGTATACAAGTCCAGAGAATATTCTACAATGAGTCAAATAATCAGTTTAACAAGTACAGAGCATGTTTATTGTTACAAAAGTTGCTTAAGACAACAATGGAAATTCTGCTTCCTATATTACTCTGTCCCCACGGAGAGACAAAGCGAAGCCAAAAGTGCCACCGGTGTAACAATTTATTCTAAAGTATTTTTATTATAAAAATGTTTGATATGGACTGCAAAAACAGGAAATAAACTAATGAGATAATTCCTTCCTAGATGGATAATATCAGTTTGGTCAATATTTCCAATACTGATTAAACAGAATATTTATATCATTAACTAGTGAATATTTATGTTTAAAAAAATGAGAATATAAGATTTTTTTTCATTGAAATGGTATGAAAAGTATTATTTATCGTTACCCATATATTTTAATAAAATTTGTGTGACTTAAAGGGACAGTATACTATAAAACAGTTTTTCCCTTAATGTGTTTCCAATTACTTTTTTTACCAGCTGCAGAGTATAAAAATGTATGAGATTTGCTTTTTAACCCCTTAAGGACAAGGCCATTTTTCAATTTCTTACCCTTAAAGGGAAACTGAATTTTTTCTTTCGTGATTCAGATAGTGCATGCAATTTTAAGCAACTTACTCCTATTATCATTTTTCTTCGTCCTTTTGTTATCTTTATTTGAAAAAGGCATCTAAGCTAAGGAGCCAGACAATTTTTGGTTCAGACCCTGGACAGCACTTGTTTATTGGTGGGTGAATTTATCCACCAATCAGCAAGAACAACCCAGGTTGTTCACCAAAAATGGGCCGGCATCTAAACTTACATTCTTGCTTTTCAAATAAAGATACCAGGAGATTAAGCCTGATGAAACAGCCACTGGTTGGCTGAGAAATGCGTTGCTAGCATTTTAATAATTTTTAAATAAAGTAAGTTTCTTATACACTTACTACTTGCTGCCATACTGCTTTCATCTAACCACCACTATCTGATTGGACTACTGGGGATTACTGCTGGTCTAGGTTCAGTCTACTGGGTGACTGTTTGATCTCAGTTTGCCTCTATTGCACTAAGGGAGGTGCATCACCAAATGTGAGTGTAATATTTTATTCACACTACACCTCTCTGGTTCATAAAATACTAGTCCATATTGGCACTTTGTTTCTCTGTTTATATCACTTACAGATAACTGAATACTTACCAGAGGTCAGTCTGCTGGGTGACTGAATAGATCCCAGCTTGCCCCATTTTGCACCAACAGGGCTGCATTATCAAATGTGAGTGTATCTATCACACACCAAAAAAATGTATCATTGTTTCATACAATATTGGGCCATGTGGCGCTTCTGTACTTTTTTGCTTTCTACAGATCATTGATACTGGATCGTGGCCTTGATCCTCATACAGACTACTGCCTTCATCCAAAATAATCATCATTTGATGATAATTTATCACATTACATATGGGACACTAATATCATTATTGTCATTTCCATACAGATGGTATTATACAATCACAATATCTGATGTTCATAGTTATAATTGTTTGAATTACTTAAGTCCACCTGTGTTAACTGTGTAGTAGATTCTGTTTGTATTTAAAGTGGTATTACTACTATATGATATACATACATTACTAGCACCTTACTTGCATTTAAAGTGATATTACAACTACATGATACAGTCTGTAAGATACATATATTTGTTCTAGACACCTACTATCTGTCTACTGGAATTATCACTCCATAGTTATATAGTACCATTTTATATTAAGGGTCCCCCCTATATATGTTTTTATTTGTTAAAGATACCAGGAGAATGAAGAAAATGTGATAATAGGAGTAAATTAGAAAGTTGCTTAAAAGTGAATGCTCTATCTGAATCACAAAAGAAAAAAAAATTGTGTTCAGTGTCCCTTTAAAAGGACTAGGGCTATTTTTACATTTCTGCAGTGTTTGTGTTTAGCTGTAATTTTACTCTTACTCATGTACTGTACCCACACATATTATATACTGTTTTTCTCAACATTAAATGGACTTTCTAAAGATACCATTATTTTTATCATATCTTATAATTTACTATTAATTTTATTTTAATAAAATATGATGAAAAAATTGGGGACACACACACACTTTTTCTAACTTTGACCCCCAAAATCTACAACCACCAAAAAACAACCATGCTAAATAGTTTCTAAATTTTGTCCTGAGTTTAGAAATACCCAATGTTTAGATGTTCTTTGCAAGTTATAGGGAAATAAGTACAAGTAGCACTTTGCTATTTCCAAACCATTTTTTTCTCAAAATTTGCATAAGTTACATTTTAACACTTATATCTGTCAGGAATCCCTGAATAACCCTTCACGTACGTACATACATTTTTTTTTTTTTTTTCAATGAACAGAGGCACTCGCCGTAAATGTAAAATGGTGCATTTATTTAAACATCAGAGTGAACGTTTTCGGGCTGTGATGCCCGTCCTCAGACTCCTGAAAAAAATAATAACAGTGCAATGTGTGCTTAAAAAAAAAAAAATATATATATATATATATATATATATATATATATATATATATATATATATATATATATATATATATATATATTTATTATTTTTTTTAGTAGACACCCCAAAGTATTGATCTAAGCCCATTTTGGTATATATATTTCATGCCACCATTTCACCGCCAAAAGCAATCAAATAAAAAACAAATCGTTAACTCTTTCACAAACTTTAGGTTTCTCACTGAAATTATTTACAAACAGCTTGTGTAATTATGGCACAAATGGCTGTAAATGCTTCTCTGGGATACCCTTTGTTCAGAAATAGCAGACACTTATGGCTTTGGCATTACTTTTTGGTAATTAGAAGGCTGCTAAATGCTGCTGCACACCATACTTGTATTATGTCCAGCAGTGAATGGGGTTAATTAGGTAGATTGTAGGGTTAATTTTAGCTTTAGTGTAGTAGACAACCCAAAGTTTTGATCTAGGCCTATTTTGGTATATTTCATGCCACCATTTAACCGCCAAATGCGATCAAATAAAAAAAAAAAAATAGTTTACTTTTTACAAACTTTAGGTTTCTCACTGAAATGATTTACAAACAGCTTATGCAATTATGGCACAAATGGTTGTAAATGCTTCTCTGGGATCCCCTTTGTTCAGAAATAGCAGACATATAACTTTAGCATTGCTATTTGGTAATTAGAAGACCGCTTAATGCCGCTGTAATCCACACTTGTATTATGCCCAGCAGTGATGGGGTTAATTAGGGAGCTTGAAGGGTTAATTTTAGATTTAGAGTAGATATCAGCCTCCCACGTGACACATCCCACCCCCTGATCCCTCCCAAACAGCTCTCTTCCCTCCCCCACCCCACAAATGTCCCCTCCATTTTAAGTACTGGCAGAAAGTCTGCCAGTATAACAACAAAAAAACACGTTTCTGTATAAAAAAAAAAGTTAAAAAATAAATATTTATTTTCTGCAGTGTAGGATCCCCTCTTACCACCCAACCTCCCTGAGCCCCCCCCCAAACAGCTCTCTAACCCCCCCTCTCACTATTGGGTGCCATTTTGGGTACTGGCAGCAGTCAGTACCCACTTTTCAAAATAATGTGCCCTTTTTTTATATAAATATTTATTTTTCTGTAGTGTAGCTACCCCCCCTCCCCCTCTACCAGATCCCTTTTTTAAAACATAAATTTCCCCTCTCCCAACACCCGTTCCCACCAAGACTTCAATGCACATATTAGTGCAGATCGCGGGCGCGCACACGCACCGGGGACTGATCCAACACTGCTGGCCGGAAGTGATCTAGCGATGGCCCGCCCACCCACCTCCCTGCAGCTGCTCAAACCCACCAACGATCAGCACCATCACTTGCCGATGCAGATAGGGCCACAGAGTGGCTGTCTCTGCATCAGTGTTTGAAAAAAGGTATTGCAGTGATGCCTCAATATTGAGGCATCACGGCAATACCTTGAAAGCAGCTGGAAGCGATCAGGATCGCTTCCAGCCACTTTAAACCCCTAACGACGTACAGAGTATGTTGTTGGTCTTTAACGACCAGTTTGTGTATGACGTACCCTGTACGACGTATGTCGTTAAGGGGTAAAAGGTTTGTGTATATATAAAAAAAAAAGCTGATTGAGTTTTGAAGCCGCAACCTAATAAAATGGGTTGAGCTTGTAGGTATAAATCAGATCAAATTATTTTATCACATTATGTACATATACCTGCATCTTTATCTTATATCTGTCCATAAACCAAATCACCAATACTTGGAAAGAACAATGAAAAATTAACATTTTATTACCTTATCTCTTCTATACCCCACTAGGAGTGTAATTTCTTCTACTGGCTGTGTTTACACAAAAACTTTCAGGATGGGTGGGGATACCACAGGCTAAATCAACAAATGCAAATGCCAATATAAGGGTAATGGAAATACTTGTAAACAATTTTACACACTCCAGCAGGTTAAGTGGATCATTGGGAACAAATTGAAGGGTAGACATTTTTTTTCTGAGTAAACTGTCCCTTTAAAGGTATAGGACAACCCAAATTTTCTTTCATGATTTGGATAGAGCATACAATTCTAAACGACATTCCAATTTACTTCTGTTATCAAATTTGCTTTATTCTCTTGTTATTCTTTGCTGAAGAAACAGCTTTGCACTACTGGCAGCTAGCTGAACACATCTAGTTAGCGAATCACAAGAGACAAATGGGTGCAGGCACCAATAAGCATCCAGCTCCCACTAGTGTATATGATATGTGCATATTATTTTGCAACAAGGGATACTAAGAGAACAAAGCACATTTGAAAACAGAAGTGAATTTAAAAAAAATGCTTTAAAATTATATGCTCTTTCAGAATCATGCAAGTTTAATTTTGACTTTCCTATCCCTTTAAATTTGAATTATATGCATAACTCTTCTGACAATCTATTAAAAACCACAAAGTTTGTATTTTAGAGGTATGTTCCAACTCATAAGAAAATAAACTGCATAGTGGTCTGCACAGGTTTTCCAATTTCCAAGTGCACTTTTTTGGATGTACATGCTTTTAAAAGGGACAGTCTACTGAAATGTTTTTTATTGTTTAAAAAGATAGATAATCCCTTTATAAACCTTTCCCCAGTTTCGCACCGCGAACATGGTTATTTTAATAAACTTTTAACCTCTGATTACCTTGCACCTAAGCTTCTTTTGACAGCCCCGATCAGATGGCTATTTATTTATTTATTTATTTATTTATTATCTATTGACTTGCATTTTAGACAATTACTCATAAATAACTCCATGGGCGTAAGCACAATGTTATCTATATGGCACACATGAACTAGCAGTCTCCTGTTGTAGAAAAGCAAATACAAAAGCATGTGATAAGAGGCTGTCTATAGCGGCTTAGAAACAGGCAGAAATTTAGAGGTTTAAATGTCAAAGTATATTAATATAACAATGTTGATTGTGCAAAGCTGGGGAATGGGTGGTAAAAGCGTTGTCTATCTTTTTAAACAATAACAATTTTGGTGTTGACTGTCCCTTTAATGAAGATTGAATAAACTGAAAATGTAAAAGCACATTGGGGAATACATTATTTCTTGTTATGTGATACTGCTATAACCAGAGGGGTATGATAGCATCCCAAATGGAAGGGACGTGAGTATGTGAGCCGCCTAGATCAGTGAACCACATTGGATAAACAACATTTGATTGCAAACGGACAGATGATCTATGAGCAGAATACTAGCAATTGTAGCTTCATGTGGTGCAATAGAAGGGTTGGACTGTGTCTGGTATATATGGATGAGGTTGAAGGATTGTTTGATTGCATTAATACATAGCATTGTGAGAATTTCAAAGTTATTTGTCTCAAAATGCCCTTATTTTAGTATTTTCACATAGTATTGAGACTTTTCTATTTTAGCAGTCCTGACCTCTTATAAACCCATTGTTGGTCTCTTATAAGGAGCATATCTTGCTAGTTTCCATGGATTTTTCTTTACCCGTGTTAATTTCAAGTTACAAAAGAGTCATGAAACTTTAAATTTTTCATTCATCATTCAAATAGAGAAAACAATTAGAAAAATGTTTCCAATTTACTTCTATTAGCTAATTAGCTTTGTTCTTCTGTTATTCTTTGTTGAAAAGATATCTAAATAGGAAGTGTGCACATGCCTGGAGTACTACATGGCAGGAAAAAAAAGTAAAGTCCAAAAACAAGCACACAATTGGGATCAATCCTTTAGTTGCAATCATATTAATATTCTGATGGTAGCGTAATCACCTAGTAATTAGATGACATTGCAAAAATTATTGGATATAATGTCACTAGACCACAGTGTGAGGCAACCTTCCTAATTTTTTAATGAAATAGTTCACTTGATTTAAAATAATACATGTTGAATTTTGAATGAATACAAATAATAAAGATAAGTGTGATGATCATTGGATTATTTAGTAGTAAATAAACATTGGCATCTGATTAAAAAAGACCCCATAATAGGAGATAAGGTTTCCCCATACCCAAAAATAATATACAGAAAGACCAAAAATCTTAAAACCATGCTAGCCTCGAGTAAATGTAAAAGAATTAAAAAAAAAAAAAAAAAACTCTTAAAGGGACATACACTCATTTTTTCTTTGCATAAATGTTTTGTAGATGATCTATTTATATAGCCCATAAAAAAATATTTTTTTTTTTTTTTTTTTTTAAATGTATAGTTTGCTTATTTTTAAATAACATTGCTCTGATTTTCAGACTCCTAACCAAGCCCCAAAGTTTTATGTGAATACCGTCAGCTACCTTCTCCAGCTTGCTGCTGTTTGTGTAAAGGGTCTTTTCATATGCAAAAGAAGGGGGAGGGGGGGAGTGTCTTATTTCCCACTTGCAGTGGGCTTCCAGCTACCTTTTCAACAGAGCTAAACTGAGAGCTTCTAAGTAAGTTTTTAAAACCGTTTTATACTGGATTTTTATATCAGTATCTGTGCATCGTATTCTTTATAGTAGTGTCTATTACATGCAGTTATATGAAAATGAGTGTATACTGTCCCTTTAAATAAGGATAAAGATCTTAGGGGTTTGAATGTAAAGAGTTTCTTGCCATGCGTAACATGCCGAGCATGTAGGTATAGCAACAATAGAAAAAATATCAAAGTCCCAAGTTTGGATAAAGATTATGAGATCACTGATACCATCAGATGTAGTAGTAAAGGTATTGTTTACATGCTGCAATGCTCTTGCAATCTTATTTATATAGGTGAGACCTCTAGAATGCTAAGAGATAGGATTAGGGAGCATCTCTGCAGTGTAGAAAGAGGGTTAACAAATACACAGCTATATAAGTATTTTACAGAGGTCCATAATAAGAAAATTAAAGATCTGAAGTATTATGGTCTAAGCAGAGTAAGGCAAGATTGGCGTGGGGGTAATTTTGAGAAAAAAATTAAAAAAGGAGGCAGAATTTATTTATAATTTTAACACTTTATATCCAAAAGGCCTTAACTTGGAATTAGACATAACACCATTTTTTGTCAAAACCCCACCCCCAAATATTCAGTAAATTGTCTTTTTAGCGAGATATTAGGATGTATGTATCCCTTCTTTTTAAAGTAAGTGAGGTTTCTATTTAACTGTATTTGTTTTATTTTGCTCAATAAATTTTAAAGACCATTCTTAATGTTTTATTTTGTATTTTATAATTATCATCCCCATATTTAAATTTATTTTTAGAAAATTATAGATTGTTGATCCATATACATAAATACTGAAATATAAGGATATGACTGATTAATATATCGACAATGTCGTTATAGAATTAACTCATACAGTACATCTTATATTAACTGTAGGGTACTCATGTAAAAGTTTAAATTTGAAAAAATAATGAGAAAAGGAATATTGAGGTTAAAGTTTCCTCTTTCCTATTATTGTGATGTACAGTTAGATTATTCTTACTATTTATTATTTTTATATAGGTTTTGTACAGTGAATGAGATTTATATAGTAAATTGGTTTTATCAAATTGTTTTTAAAAATTGTTTATTTTTTTATAAATGTTAGGAAACAAATTTAAAATAATAATTTATTGTTAGGAATGTGTATAGTGAATCCTTAATTAAGTGATATGGTGGCACAAAGAATATAATTAAAGACTTATGAAACAATATATTAAGAGACTTTAGGGTGGCATAAATAAGTAAGAACAGTTTTAAAAGTAAGTACCAAAAGGATAACAATTTATTAAGGAATAACAAAAACGATGACAGTATACCAAAACAAGGAGATAAAAAGAGACGTTTCCACTTTAAGAACTATAGACCAATAGAATGGAGAGCATGAGTTTAAATGAAAAAGCGGGAGTTGCACACAGCATCTTGAAAAAGCCTGGATAGTTGGGTGAAATGAGTAGAAGCTGTGAGCCATTGAGACCCAAAACAATCTGATTATAATATACCCATAGGATCTGTGTCTGTGTTTATAGCTCTGAGAGACCTGTGTACATTTGTACTTAAAGTGAAGGTTAACTTACCTTCATGCCGATCGAGTATTTTACTTTTTGTACACAATCAATAGGAGTTGACTTCATCATTTTTTATCAATCCTATTTTCAACCAAGTTATCGGCGCTTTACAAATTTTTATTTTTTTTATTTTACTCTCGATTTTTAGCTTGTCCAATTGAAAATCGGGCCGTCCAAGGAGGCGGATGACGTGGGGTGACGGCCGCCTAACGGCCAGGTTTTCAATTGGTCAAACTAAAAACGTGATCAAGAATGAAAAAAGTAACAACAACAAAAAATGGGTCGAACTTGTAAAGCGTTGGGAATCTATTTATAGCGCAGATAACTTGTTTAATAATAAGATTAATTTTAAAAAAATGATTAATTAAACTCCTATTGATTGTGTACAAAAAGTAAAATACTCGTTTGGCATGAAGGTAAGTTAACCTTCACTTTAAATCCAGTACTCAAAAGACTGCAGAACAGACAGCGTTGAGGGGTATTACTGGAATCCAAAACTTGCGCAAGGAAAAAGATCCAAGTTTAAAGGATTTGAATTTTCTAAACGTACTTCTGACGTCAGAACTAGGGAGCCGTTACCGAACGGAGAAGCGGATGTAAGGTTGGCGTGTTTGGACGCAGAAGGAGCCGAACCAAGCCACAAGCAGGACCGGAGGCGAGATCCTCTGAAATAAAAACATCAAGGTCTGTAATAAGCGAACCGGGAGGATATGTAGTAAGACTTTGTATCAATGCACATATGTTATACAGAAGACAGATGAAGATTTTTTGGTAATGAAAGTAGCATTCTGTGATTAACCTATGCTCTTGGTATAATTGGTCGTTACAAAGTTAGCTAACGAAGAAACATCATTATATGGAATAAGTATCCATTTCTGGACTGTCTGATGTAAACGGATCCCGTTACTATTATTCTTTTGCCACCAAAAGAAAATTCTTTATGAACTAAGATAGGTCGCTTTTATTTATGCATAGATTTATACAGTGAATTGGTTTCATAAAATAGTTTAATATTAAATATTGTTTTATTTTTATGTACACTAATAAATATTTCATTACTAGAACCTAAATGGTTTTGAAGAATTTCTAAAGGATAGCTTTTGTGTCAATCTGCTACATTAATCTGTAATTATATCACACTTATCTTGTATTATTTGTATTCATTCAAAATTCAACATATATTATTTTAAATCAAGTGAGCTCTTTCACTAAAAATAAGGAAGGTTGTCTCACACTGTGATCTAGTGACATTATAAAAAATGTATTAGAATGATCAGCACCAACCTAGAAATTTAATCAATCCAAAAATCTGTGGCGCTGAAAAAACAGCTGAACTATAAACTGAAATGGCTATTTATAAAAATGTAAGTTCATATAACCTCTAAATAATGTTATGAAACCTGAGTAATATATATAGTTTAATGCTAATAATTCATTCCCTATGATACATAATAATTATAAAAAATATTTCACACAACATATATAGACTGATTCATGCAACATATATAGAAAACTTTATAACAGTTAAAAAAGCAATTGCTTCATAGGACATAAGCACACAAATAAAAAAATGCAATAAAGTCACAGTGAAGTAAAGCAATAAAAAGGTCATTAAAAAAAACTCAGTCTATAAATGATCCTTCATTAGATTTTAAAAGAGTGATGAGACCCAATGTATTAAAGTCAGTTTGTTGTACACCAATTTGTGGTATGCTTCTCAATCCAGTGTTTGCACAACAATCCTAATGCAGGTGAGAGAGAAGACAAGACAAAGGAAACTTGTCACAAGAAAAGCAAGTAATTCCAAGTATGGTGATAAACGTCTTACTTACACCAGAAGGTGTCAGACGGCTCCTCTAATAACCTCCCAATAGCTGTTTCTTTGCTTCCTTACCGCTGGGCACTGTCAGCACGAATGTTTTTGCGGTACTTCGAAATACACAATACCGTCTTTGTAATTGTAGCAGTACCGCCGTTATGGCATTTCAAACTGAATCAGCGTGTGTATAGAATGTACGGATCATCAGGTGGATAAGTGACATTATATCCAATCATTTTTGCTGTTTCATATAAGCCGATTTAGCGCCCTCTTTATTTTTGTTTAAAAGTATTGTACTTTTTTCCTATCTAGGAAGGAGATAGGTTCTAAGAGTGGCATTATAGGATATATTAGTTAGTGCAAACACGCTAACGTTTACCCCCTCTTTTCTAATTATATGACATTCTGTTATGTTGCTGTAGAAAAACATATCAGCCAAGTCTTAACATTTTTAAAAGAAATTAACATCCTTTTTACCACAATTATTTTTCATTAGCCAAACTCCACCCACCATTTGGCATCTTTGGAGGAGCCAATCTGTGCTTTAGTCCTTTGACCACAAGGCTAGCCACGTCATAAATTTAGCCACCAATCAGCAAGCGCTACCCAGGTGCTGAAGCAAGGATGGGCCAGCTCCTAAGCTTACATTCATAATTGCTCCATCTGAATCATGAAAGAAAAAAAATTTGGATTTAGTATCCCTTTAAAGTTGCACAAAACTAATTAATTAAGGGGAGGGGGGGGGGGGAGAAAATCTGAGAATCATCATCATAAATATAGAATTGACTAAATATATTTTGATTCCATGTAAGTTGCACAAAATCATGAGAAAAGGTTGTTTCCAATGAAAAAAATAGAGACACAAGGAAGTTATATTGTGTCTAGGCATCCCAAGTATTTCAATAATTAATTTAAACCTACATGGTGCAGATATGGGTCATTCCAGCGTATACTCATGGTATGGTATCACTAAAGCTACGTGGTGGATGTCTCCAAATCCTTTTCTGCTCTTAAAGGAACATGAAAGACACATGTTTTGCTTCATGCTTGCAATGTTGGTTGTGAAAAGCTGGGGAAAGGGTAGTAACAGCGTTATATAACTTTTTTAAAAAACAATTTTTGTGTTGACTGTCCCTTTAATTATTTCCTTTTTTAAGCTCTAGGCATATATTTTGAAAGTAAATTAAAGTGCTTGTTTCACAGAACTGATGCACAGGAAAGAAGGATCATTGGTGAAAAAAGAAACTTCTATTTGTGGACAGTCAAAACCCCACAAACATAAAAAGATTTATTTTTTCAGCATAATTGTTTTAATTTAATACATTTAAAAATGTTTCTTTAAATGTATCAAAAAAGCAAAATTCCTTAAAAGAACATGAAACCCAAATTTTTCTTTCACATTTTAGATAGAGCATAAACTTTTAACCCTTGAGTGACCAGACCATTGTCTTACCGTTTGGGCTACTTTTACATTTCTGCTGTGTTTGCGTTTAGCTGTAATTTTACTTTTATTCATTTACTGTACCCACACATATTATATACCGTTTTCTCACCATTAAATGGACTTTCTAAAGATACAATTATTTTCATCATATCTTATAATTTTCTAAAACATTTTTTTTTTTTAAATATGAAAAAAATGAAAAACAAAAAAAAAAAACACTTTTTCTAACTTTGACCCCCAAAATCTGTTACATATCTACAACCACCAAAAAACCACCATGCTAAATAGTTTCTAAATGTTGTCCTGAGTTTAGAAATACCCAATGTTTACATGTTCTTTGCTTTTTTGCAAGTTATAGGGCAATAAATACAAGTAGCACTAGTATTTCCAAACCATTTTTCCCCCAAAATTAGCGCTAGTTACATTGAAACACTGATATCTGTCAGGAATTCCTGAATATCCCTTCACATGTATGTATTTTTTTTTTTTTTTAGTAGACAACCGAAAGTATATATCTAGGCCCATTTTGGTATATTTCATGCCACAATTTCACTGCCAAAAGCGATTAAATAAAAAAAATAGTTAACTTTTTTACAAACTTTAGGTTTCTCACTGAGATTATTTACAAACAGCTTGTGCAATTATGGCACAAATGGTTGTAAATGCTTCTCTGGGATCCCCCTTTGTTCAGAAATTGCAGACATTTATGGCTTTGCCATTACTTTATGGTAATTAGAAGGCCGCTAAATGCCGCTGTGCACCACACATGTATTATGCTCAGCAGTTAAGGGATTAATTAGGTAGTTTGTAGGGTTAATTTTAGCTTAGTGTAGAGATCAGCCTCCCAACCCCTGATCCCTCCTGGACCCCCCCCCCCCCCAACAGCTCTCTTCCCTCACCCACCTCCCAATTGTCACCCCCATCTTAAGTACTGGCAGGAAGACTGCCAGTACTAAAATAAAGTTATTATATATATATATATATATATATATATATATATATATATATATATATATATATATATATATATATATATATATATATATATATATATATATATATATATATATATATATATATATATATATATATACATACATACATACATACATACATACACACACACTAAACCTACCATTGTGCCCTTAGGGGCTGTTGGGGAAGACCCTTGGTAATAATATAGTTGAAAAAAATAAGAAATGAGAGAGAAGCAAATAAATATTTTGTTTCCAAACAGACAGGGAATACAGCACTGTTTTTGTCACAAGGAATAACACAGCTAGTAATTAAGTAAATATGTTACAATGTATTAATACAGCAAATCCTTTTAGCAAGCACACTGCATCTTTGCTCAAAGTGGTCATGAATCAAATACAATAAGTAGTAGTATGGATGCTATAGGCCAAACATACAGTTGTATTGAAAAAACAACTAAAAGAAACCTGACCGGTCAGGGAACCCAGTGCACCTAGTGAGGTTTAGATACCATAAAGGATTGAAAATCAACAACAGCTTATCCTAAATGGTAGTATATAACATGCATTAGTGACAGCAGTAACAACTTAATAGCAGCATGTATGTTACTTTATGTTGAAAGCAAACCAACAAGATAAGTTTGGATAGAGTAATATAGTTCTCCATACAACTACACCCTGCTGCACACAGACCCCCGCAAGAAAGCATGCGGGGTAATGTCTGGGCAGGTAGTACGTGCGGATCTAAGTTGTAAGACTAGAAACTCTATGCAAAAAAGTGCAAACTTAATAGCACAGAAAAGTAACAGCCTAAGATGTTAATACACACATGTAGCCAACTGCATATTGTACAGTAAGGACCGTTATAAATACAAAGAGTCCAATGGACATTAGTAGCCAATTTCTTGTATGACGCGTGCAGGTTAGAGCACTAAGTACAGCACATAACGTTCTCCTTGTTTGAATTTGTGAGGCAATGCGTGAATCTTCAGCGTAAGAAATGATACCATGACAGGCATTAGGTTGCTGCAGGTTAAAGGCTGTGTTCATATAGAGTGTAGTACTGCAAATCAGTAAATTCAAATGTCACATTGATGCTACACCTTCCTTAAGGGACACTGAACCCAAATTTTTTCTTTCATGATTCAGATAGAGCATGCAATTTTAAGCCACTTTCTAATTTATTCCTATTATCAATTTTTCTTTGTTCTCTTGCTATCTTTATTTTAACATCTAAGCTTCTTTTTTTTTTAATTCAGAACTCTGGACAGCACTTTTTTATTGGATGATGAGTTTATCCACCAATCTGCAAGAACAACCCAGGTTGAGCACCAAAAATGGGCCAGCATCTAAACTTACATTCTTGCATTTCAAATAAAGATACCAAGAGAATGAAGAAAATTTGATAATAGGAGTAAATTAGAAAGTTGCTTAAAATTGCATGCTCTATCTGAATCACGAAAGAAAAAATTTGGGTACAGTGTCCCTTTAGGAAAAGTAGCGGCTGGGGAAAAGATCCGTAGTCACCAAAGACCATAGCGACATTCTCTGGACTCAACGTTTTTAGCACGGTTCAACCGTGTCAGAACAAGCCGCTCCAAAATCAAGCCGAGGTGTAGGAGGTGCACAGGGTCACGTGTATCAGTCAGCTGATGCCGACACGCGTTTCACCTCTCTCTCTATATATATATATATATATATATATATATATATATATATATATATATATATATATATATATATATATATATATATATATATATATATATATATATATATATATATATATATATATATATATATATATAGGGAGTGCAGAATTATTAGGCAAATTCGTATTTTGACCACATCATCCTCTTTATGCATGTTGTCTTACTCCAAGCTGTATAGGCTCGAAAGCCTACTACCAATTAAGCATATTAGGTGATGTGCATCTCTGTAATGAGAAGGGGTGTGGTCTAATGACATCAACACCCTATATCAAGTGTGCATAATTATTAGACAACTTCCTTTCCTTTGGCAAAATGGGTCAAAAGAAGGACTTGACAGGCTCAGAAAAGTCAAAAATAGTGAGATATCTTGCAGAGGGATGCAGCACTCTTAAAATTGCAAAGCTTCTGAAGCGTGATCATCGAACAATCAAGCGTTTAATTCAAAATAGTCAACAGGGTCGCAAGAAGTGTGTGGAAAAACCAAAGCGCAAAATAACTGCCCATGAACTGAGAAAAGTCAAGCGTGCAGCTGCCAAGATGCCACTTGCCACCAGTTTGGCCATATTTCAGAGCTGCAACATCACTGGAGTGCCCAAAAGCACAAGGTGTGCAATACTCAGAGACATGGCCAAGGTAAGAAAGGCTGAAAGACGACCACCACTGAACAAGACACACAAGCTGAAATGTCAAGACTGGGCCAAGAAATATCTCAAGACTGATTTGTCTAAGGTTTTATGGACTGATGAAATGAGAGTGAGTCTTGATGGGCCAGATGGATGGGCCCGTGGCTGGATTGGTAAAGGGCAGAGAGCTCCAGTCCAACTCAGACGCCAGCAAGGTGGAGGTGGAGTACTGGTTTGGGCTGGTATCATCAAAGATGAGCTTGTGGGGCCTTTTCGGGTTGAGGATGGAGTCAAGCTCAACTCCCAGACCTACTGCCAGTTTCTGGAAGACACCTTCTTCAAGCAGTGGTACAGGAAGAAGTCTGCATCCTTCAAGAAAAACATGATTTTCATGCAGGACAATGCTCCATCACACGCGTCCAAGTACTCCACAGCGTGGCTGGCAAGAAAGGGTATAAAAGAAGAAAATCTAATGACATGGCCTCCTTGTTCACCTGATCTGAACCCCATTGAGAACCTGTGGTCCATCATCAAATGTAAGATTTACAAGGAGGGAAAACAGTACACCTCTCTGAACAGTTTCTGGGAGGCTGTGGTTGCTGCTGCACGCAATGTTGATGGTGAACAGATCAAAATACTGACAGAATCCATGGATGGCAGACTTTTGAGTGTCCTTGCAAAGAAAGGTGGCTATATTGGTCACTGATTTGTTTTTGTTTTGTTTTTGAATGTCAGAAATGTATATTTGTGAATGTTGAGATGTTATATTGGTTTCACTGGTAAAAATAAATAATTGAAATGGGTATATATATGTTTTTTGTCAAGTTGCCTAATAATTATGCACAGTAATAGTCACCTGCACACACAGATATCCCCCTAAAATAGCTATAACTAAAAACAAACTAAAAACTACTTCCAAAACTATTCAGCTTTGATATTAATGAGTTTTTTGGGTTCATTGAGAACATGGTTGTTGTTCAATAATAAAATTAATCCTCAAAAATACAACTTGCCTAATAATTCTGCACTCCCTGTGTGTATATATATATATATATATATATATATATATATATATATATAGTTTTTTTTGGCAAAAAAGCCAATTTTCTGTACTGTAGCTGCCCCCCATAGCCTACCCCCTCCCAGATCCCTTTCTTAACATTTATTCACCCCCTTTCCCTCTCCCTCCATCCCATCATCTTTAATTTGTTCATTTGTTAATGTTCAAGCGCACAATCGCTTCCACCGCTTGAAACCCCTGACGTCGTACAGGGTTAAGTGACATTTTTTGTAGGACGTACCCTGTGCGTCCTTGATCGTTAATGGGTTAAACAACATTCCAATTAAATTCCATTATCAATTATTTTCCTGTGGTATTCATTATTGAATGAGCAGCAATGCACTACTGATACAAGGCTCCTAAATAGTGTAAAAATACAACTCTTCATAGTTTGTAAAAGGAGTTTTGGTACAAATGATTGAAAGAGCATATATTAATTACAAATCACCTTTACATATAGAAACAGTGCAGCTCTAAATAAAAATGTATTTGTTCTGAGGTTGAAGAGTTATGAAACATCCAAAGAAAAATCCGGGAAGGAGAGCAGGCATGAGCTGATGTTACTTATGATTAGTAAATAGGATAACACAATATTCTCATTAAAATGAATTAGGTGAGACAATACTCAGTCTTGTGTAGCACAACACTGAAACCGTTTTATTCTATCTGAATTTCTTTTCGTAACATTGATACAAATGCTTGTTTTTAAAATTCAAATGTCACTTAAAATAAATCAAACTCACAACATTAAAGATAGCCTTAAAAATGTATGCTACACATGTACCAATATTTAGATAAAACACAAACAAAAATATGCTCCATGATTAGTAACAAAAATAGACCTTATAAAAAGAGAAGAAATGACATCCAATTGCAGTTTCTCATAATATTAAAGATATCCCAAGCACAACATGTATAAATATTATGTTTTAAAAATAAAATGAAAAAAATTACTTTATCAAGTCACTCACCCAGTTGGATACACACACAAGCTTGCAAATGACTTTCTTAGATAAAAGACTACAAGTAAAACTATATATTGTTATGAAACTAATGTCAGTAATTATTGTCAAGCAGTAAAATCACAAATATATGATATAATATAATACAAAACAAAATGTTATGCATGACAAAGCTTTAGCTTGTAAAAGGACTTAATTAACCTTTTCATTAGGATGAAAATATTGGTAACTGTATTGATAAAGACATTGTCAGCACTGCACACTTACCAGCAGACACAGCTATAACATTAGTGTTAGACCTACACAGATTATTGGAATAATAATGATTTGTTTTTGCCTACTGCTTTCATATTAAAACTGGAGCATCAGTATCATCTATGAAAGACACTATTATAATATGCTCAATATACATTTACCAATATTCTGCCAGCCAATGATACTCAAATGCAGTACCGAGTTACAAACCTGATACCCCTGGATGTTACAACCATATTTAAATAAAATGTTATGCGGTTTTGCCATCATAAATGTGATCTTTTAGTTTGTTTCTATGTAGCAGTCACTAATGCACAATGTTAAATGTCCATGAATTATAAATTGCCTCAGAATAAAAAAATAAAAATGACACTGGCCACACCTATATGAACTATACAACTGATTACATTTTGTTTCAGTGATTTAACCTTATAGAACTATCTGCCCAGAGATCAAAATACAAGAACTACAGTAGCCACTGTCATGTTGCATTTATCTAAGGAACTGAATTTAAACCTGATTAAAATTAAAGATAAAGTATTACTCCAGACATTTATTAGAGCAATAAAATATCCAAAGAGTGAGAGGCATATATTTACATTTATTTATTATTATTTGGAGGATTTAAAAACTATAACTACTACTAAAGTTTAACATTAACCAAAACAAGTTAGTCTTCATTTGGTACCAGGGTGAGATTAATTTTATATTGTGGCATCAAAAAAATAATAATACATAAAGCAACCAAAAGAGAGAATATTTGTAAAATGACTGAACAAAATAATTCACATTAAATTCTAGTATTGAGGATTAGCAATACTGGCTTCTCCTTCCCCAGGGGCCTATGTGCTTATCACCAGAGGGTGGAGAGTAGCAGGTGCAGCCTCTCGCAATGCACAGGAGGATGTAAACAGTACAAGGCAGATAAGCAATGGTCCATTCAATCCAAACTGTAAAGAATTAACCGTTTGGTTTCCAATACATTACTGTGCAATATGCTGCTGCCAAGGGGTGTAGTAATAATGTAAAGCAGTTGGTGATATACACCCTGCAGGGAATTGATGCATGGGCAACTAAACTAGAAAGTCATTAATTATGTGCATGGATCAAACACAACACTGATTAGACAGACGGCTAGAAATACAGATACATTGGGACTTTATGTAAATAATACAGGAAATGCAAAACTGAAGACAGCTCAGCCTACACAGTATGTGCATTAAACCGAGCAAGCCTCACACCACACTAAGTACACGTACCGTGCACACACTTTATGTGTTTTGTATAAAAACATTACATTTACATATGAAGCCTATTGTGTAAATATTTTATGTATGTAAACACACAGGCTGCACATCGTGTACAATATAACACAGTTTCTGTGTACATGCATTATGAATATACAGTATTTACACGTATAGCATACCTATGTATACGCACTGGAGAGGTACAGCACGGTCTGTGTATATGTACAATCTGCATGTGTTATAAACACTATGTGTACATGTATGTATTATGTACAGACACCAGCTGCATATGACATAATGATACAGGACAATACAAAGCGCCAACAGATAGCAACTAATAAGGGAAGGTCCTCTCACCTCCATCCTCCAAGAACCTGTCATCCCCGGGAGTCAGAGCCCGCCCACACCTCAATCCCAGAGCGCGACCTCCACTAGACACACACCGAAACCCACAGCGAAAGGCGAGCAATGCACCGACACCAGGACACGCTGCGTCACTCCCTCTATTAGCGACCACGCCCACCCCCTGGCGTCACCCTTGAAAAAAACACGCCTACACAGCCAGCAATCGTAGCCACGCCCCTTACACTGCGCTGCTCTGGAGGCCACGCCCCAAGAAACGCCCTATATTACCTCACAAAACATTGTTGGAGTGACAGAGCGTGGTAAATTATGGGCAGTCACTCATGAGCTGACAGTAGTCACAGTAAGTAGCATTATCAAAGCCAGTGCTAGTCAATGCTGTATAGATATGTTTTATATCAAAACTGTTATTATAAGATGATAATAAATGTTTAAATAATCAGAACTTTGAAAAGATCAGTATTTATTTCTCAGTCCCCTATTTACAAATAAATAGCAGGAGGATTTTGTCTGTGTAGATCAAGATGCATTAGACTGTCCTTTAGTAAAAACACATTATACAAAGATTAGATGTTTCAAAACATTTTTTTGAATAGTACATGTTATTTTCTCTAAATAAATGTAATCACAAGTAACTATTTCTGTACAGTCAATTAACCTGGGTCATGCATGTTGGCTGACCCCCACATTTAACCAGCCCAAAGAATTCAGATTCACAAAGCTCTTGCTGCGTGAGTACTAAGGCGTGTATCAAAAATGCAAATGATGCACCTTGAGTGACCTGCATTTCCTTTTAAAGTAATGAGAGCATCTGCTTCTCAAGACTCTGTCCAGAGGTTTTAATACTGGGCCAGTATTACTGGCCACTCATAACAATTCACTGTAAGGCATCTCACAGACTAAGGTATGAGAAAGTTGGACTTGGACCCCCCTGAAGTTAGACCCCTAAACTGTGTATAAGCTGCATCATTAAGGAGACAGTCTACACTTAAATTGATATTGTTTAAAAGGATGGATAATGCCTTTACTACCCATTCCATAGCTTCGCACAACCAACATTGTTAGATTAATATACTTTATAACATTTAAACCTCTAAATTTCTGCCTGTTTCTAAGCCACTAAAGACAGCCTCTTATCACATGTTTTTTTATTAGCTTTTCACAACAGGAGACTGCTAGTTCAAGCAGGCCATATAGATAACATGTTCACGCCCGTGGAGTTATTTAAGAGTTAGCACAACACAGTGCTAAATGCAAGTCAATAGATAATAAATAAATTCATATGATCAGGGGACTGTCAGAAGATGCGAAAATACAAGGTAATCACAGAGTTAAAAAGTATTTTAATATACAGTCGTATGCAAAAGTTTAGGCACCCCTGACAATTTCCATGATTTTCATTTATAAATATTTGGGTGTTTGAATCAGCAATTTAATTTTGATCTATCAAATAACTGAAGGACACCGTCATATTTCAGTAGTGAAATAATGTTTATTGTATTAACAGAAAATGTGCAATATGCATCAAAACAAAATAAGACAGGTGCATACATTTGGGCACCCTTGTCATTTTGTTGATTTGAATACCTGTAACTACCTAGCACTGATTAATAGGAACACACGATTGGTTTGGTGAGCCCATTAAGCCTTCAACTTAATAGACAAGGTGCATCCAATCATTAGAAAAGGTATTTAAGGTGGCCAATTGCAAGTTGTTGTTCTCTTTGACTCTTCTCTGAAGAGTGGCAACATGGAGCCATCAAAACAACTCTCAAATGACCTGAAATGAAAAATTGTCCAACATTATGGTTTAGGGGAAGGCTACAAAAAGCTATCACAGAGATTTAAGCTGTCAGTGTCCACTGTGAGGAACATAGTGAGTAAATGGAAGACCACAGGCACAGTTCTTTTTAAGGCTAGATGTGTCAGGCCAAGTAAAATATTGTAGAGGCAAAGGATGGTGAGAACGGTCAAAGACAGCCCACAGAACATCTCCAAAGACCTACAACATCATCTTGCTGCAGATGGTGTCACTGTGCATCGTTCAATTATTCAGCGCACTTTGCACAAGGAGAAGCTGTATGGGAGAGTGATGCCACGCCACAAACAGTCGCTTGAGGCATGCAAATGCACTTTTGGACAAGCCAGCTTCATTTTGGAACAAGGTGCTGTGGACTGATGAAACAAACAAGGGGCATTATGCATGGCGGCAAAAGAACACAGCGTTCCAAGACAAATACTTGCTACCCACAGTAAAATTTGGTAGATGTTGCATCATGCTGTGGGGCTGTGTGGCCAGTGCCGGTACTGAGAATCTTGTTAAAGTTGAGGGTTGCATGGATTCCACTCAATATCAGCAGATAATTGAGAATAATGTTAAGGAATCAGTCACAGAGTTGAAGTTACCCTGGTGCTGGATATTTCAACAAGACAACAACCCAAAACACTGCTCAAAATCTTCTCTGGCATTTATGCAGAGGAACAAGTACAATGTTCTGGAATGGCGTCCCCAGACCTGAATATCATTGAAAATCTGTGCTGTGATTTGAAGCGGGCTGTCCATGCTCGGCAACCATCAAACCTAACTGAACTAGAGATGTTTTGCAAGGAGGAATGGTCCAAAATACCTTCATCCAGACACTCATTACAGGCTATAGGAAGCGTCAGCTAAAGGAGGCTCTACTAAATATTGATGCGATATTTCGGTTGGATTGCCCAAATTTACCTGTCTAATTTTGTTTGGATGCATATTGCACATTTTCTGTTAAACCTCATTTCACTACTGAAATAACTAGTGTGACAGCCTAAGGTTACTTGTAATGGAAAGATGAATGTATGTTTGTATATATATATATATATATATATATATATATACATTTTTTCTTTTAACTTCTTTTTATTAGAGAAGCAGAAAAATACAACATGTTACATTGCATTATCTTTGGAAAGTAGATATAAGCAATTAAATCAGCCTATCATATAGCCTGGAAAAGGATATCATACAGTAGGTCCCTTCACAAAATGATAAAACCAGGGATACATTTGCTTCCCAGTTTAACAACAAAAAACAGAAAAAAATATGTAAAGTTCGGTTAATACTCAATAAATTGTTTCTGGCAGGTAAGTGCATAACAATTATACAGTACTCTGAGTGAGAGGATAACAGGAGGCAACAATTATGTATATATCCTAAAAGTCTGCAATCAAAAGAAACATATTAAGGGAATTATTCATTCTCTGAGGGTCACAGCAGCACAATACTAGCGCTAATAAAGTTACATTTGCAGAATGCAATGTACCTTTAAAAATGTGTCAGATGGGGGCGGAGCCTGGAGGGCAATGGAGTAAGACACGAATCGTAACAGCTCAGTGCACACCGGAGCTCAAGGGGGCCTAATAGCCACATTTTTCCCCTGTGAGGGGGCCCATTTCGAGAGCAAAAGATGCGGTAAAGCTCAGAGACACTCTTTTGGGGGCCAGACCGGGTCTGGGACATAGCGCTGTGAACATACAGCTTCCGGTACACTGCTGAACAGAGAGTGCGACGGCCATCTTGGAGATCCACATGGCAGGCCGTTCAGTACTATTCACTGGTCTGGGAAGCCTTAAAGGGAAAATGGAAGATTCGGAGACAGCTGCAAAAGGTACACACAGAGGGGATGGGCCCCCACATAACTGTATTATGTTTTAAAGGGACATTTGCTGTGAGCCTGGGTCTGAAAGGCCCCTAACAGAAAAGGCCACTCAAATTACTCACAGGGCTCAGTGCTAGGCCTCACACACTAAGGGGCTACATCTTAAGGGAAAAAGAATGCTTCTTTGATGCTCAGATGGAATGGCAGCCCCCCCCAGCGTATTCAAAAAGGACAGTAGCAAAGATCCTGACAGGGGCACAGGGAGCATGAGCGGTCCCAATATCAGCATACTCTGAAGCCCATGAGTAGTACAGACACGCTGCTGGGCCCTGCATAACTAATCCCCACCTGGTGTATGTGTAAAGCGACTGAGGAGTGGAAGGGGATACTCACTCTCCTAATAGAGAGGACTGAACTAACCTAATTAGCAAGCTGATATTCTTGCTGGGTAGGAGGAGAGAGGTTCTCTGTTTTCTTTTTTGCTGGTAGAGCAGCCTCACATCAGCAGACTATTAGGATGGCAGCAAAGAAGCCAGCCAAAACCCCTCAGGGAAGCAAGACCAATACTACACATCACTTCTTCAGACAGATGAAGGGGGATAAACCTGTGGTAACCACACAGGCAGAGCATGAAGAAGAGGCAGACTCCGATAATAGTGCTTCTGAGCCTCAAACAGACCAGAACCCACTCACTAAGGCTGACATTAAAATGTTGGTCTCCAAACAAGACATCTCAAATACATTTGACAAACTCTGGGAGAAGATGGATGCTATGCAAAACTCAGTTACCAGCAGCTTGGCAGATATTAAGCAAGACATCCAAGATCTGGGCAACAGGGTATCTACATTGGAAGATGGCAAAGCTACAGTATTAGAGGAGGTTACTTCCATTACACAACAGGTAGAGACACAAAAACAGGAGCTGGAGCTGATCCGGGACAAGATGGAAGATATTGAAAATCGCAGCCACAGGTGCAATATTCGCTTGTTTCAAGCCATTACTGGCCACTCGGAGGAAGGCTGTTTTCAGATGGAGAAAGCCCACAGAGCTCTTAGGGCAAAACCTAGGGGGGACGCCCCACCCAGGGATGTCATTACATAGTAACATAGTAGATAAGGTTGAAAAAAGACTGAAGTCCATCGAGTTCAACCTATACATATCTAAAATACTTACAAAAAGCTCCAGTTAAGCTTAAATAACCCCATTAAAATGTGACCCATTTAATACTAGCAATCATATCCATGAATTTTGTTTATATACAGAAATTTATCCAGACTATTTTTAAATGTATCTATGGTATTGGCATTCACTACCTCCTTTGGTAATGAGTTCCACAATTTTATTGCTCTTACAGTGAAAAAACGTTTCCGTTGCAGGAGATTAAATCTCCTTTCCTCCAACCTTAAATTATGACCTCTTGTCAGAAACAATTTTCTTGGAATAAACAGAGCTTCTGCCATCTCTGTATATGGGCCTTGAATATATTTATATAAAGTAATCATGTCACCTCTCAAGCGCCTTTTTTCTAAAGAAAACAGACCCAGTTTGGCTAGCCTCTCATAGGTTATATATTGTATGTATGTCATTGTATGTATGTTTCGTTACAGAGAGAAGGAGGCTGTTCTGGCAGCCTCCAGAAAAAATCCAACCTTCAAGTTCCAGGGGTCGGTGGTTCAGCTCTATCAGGATTTGTGCTCACGGACTCTACAGAAAAGATATGCCATGAGACCGCTTACACTCCTGCTGAGAAAGAATGACATCAAATATAGATGGGGATTTCCTTTTGCTCTCATCATTCTACATAAGGGAGCCACATTTAATATAAGAGAAGCTAACAACATTCCGAAAATATGCAACCACCTAGGCCTGGAGACTCCTCGACTGCCTTCTGATCTCCCGGACTCTAACAGTAAGGATTACAATAAAGCTCGCTCCTTGCCACAGAGACACGGCTGAGTGAAGAATTCTAAAAAGAAGCAAAAGACCTGAGCTCCCTCTCAATGGAGAAACTGATTAAGAAATACGGGGAAACCATTTGCTCTGGGACTCCTACCTTTCATGGACTGACCAGAATCAGATGTGTATGAGCATGTTTTTGTTGGTAAAAAGGTTAATAAGGTCTGAGCCTGAGAGGCTCTCTTCAGACTTTGAGACTATGGGACTCGGGGAGGGTGGGGGAGGAATTGTTTCGGTAGCTGGGGGGGGGGGATGTATTGCCTTAAGTAAACAAGAAGTATGTAGCTCCCTTGAGCTCAAATTTTAAGTTTCAATGTATAAAATTCAAATGCACAATGGTTGTTAAAGTGGATATTGTTTGTAAATGCTTGCTTATGGGACGTGGGCTTTAGGCCCATTGTCTACTTATGATGTTAATTATACAATGTTGAACTGTTTATTATGTTTTTTATTGTTTGGTTACTGTGGCACTAGGCACTGCACTAGAAGTAGAGATAGGGGTACAGGAGACAACCTGATAGATAGGACCTGATTGATGGATAAGTGTATTAGAATAGTCACACACAATGTGAGGGGACTCAATACAGATGTGAAGAGAAAAACAGAACTCACTCAATACTCGAGAGCAAGGGTGGACCTAATTTTGTTACAGGAGACCCACTTTACCAGTTCAGTCATTCCTAGGTACTGGTCTAGGCAGTTCCCTATACACTATCACTCAGTGACAGACACAAAAAAGAGTGGGTGTTTCCATTCTTATTCACCAATCACTTCATTTTCAGACAGGAAGTGATCACGGATCCGGAGGGGAGGTTCCTTATAGTTAGAGGGTCCATTCAATCCACCCCGGTTACCATATGCAATGTGTATGCCCCCAATGAGAAACAGGGGGCATTCTTTAGACACATATCACATCTACTAACTCAGTGGTCCCAGTCCAGAATCATATTAGCCGGGGACTTTAACATCTCTTTACTTCCACTTAGAACCACAGAGACGGTAAAATTAACTAACAAACAACATAGACACAACTCTATGGCAAAGTCTATCAGGGATTCCCTAGCTATGCACCACTTACTGGATACTTGGGAAGCTAAATATGGTAGGACAAGCAACTATACATACTATTCCTTTGCACACCGATCATATTCTAGGTTGGACTATATCTTTGTGAGCCAGACACTAATTCTGAACATAATGTCATCCTGTATCCAGCCATGTTTGTGGTCGGATCATTCACTCATACTGTTAGAGATGATGGGTTTAATCAACTACAATAGACAGCGCTCTTGGACCTTTGACCCAACAGTTCTTAGGGACCCCCAGACCCAACAGACCTTTGCTAAGATGATAGAGGAATACTGGTCTCATAACACAGAGACAACCATTAACCACCTTAACACCTGGGCGGCACACAAACCATACCTTAGGGGCTTATTAATTAAAGAAAAATCGAGATTTATCAGACAACACACAGAGAAAATCGATACACTACAGAGGGAAATTGGGGAATTAGAGAAGAACCATCAACAGACATTGTCAGGGTCTACTTTTAAACTGCTTCAACTAAAAACACACTAGCGAAAATCTTAGATTCCAATTCGGTCAGAGCTATACAAAGGCTAAGGGCACAGTATTTTGTGTACTCAAACAAACCGGATAGATACTTAGCGCATAAAATTAGGGAGAGGATTTGTGCCTTTTCTATCCCCTCGCACTTCTGATCCCCAAGAGATAGCAGATTCTTTTGCAGATTACTACACTACTCTGTATGACGGGAAAAAGTGGAGCATACCCCTCTTACTCACGACCTCCTTAGGAAGCTGCTGACAAATGCGGCCCTCAACAAACTTACGGCTAGATTACGAGTTCGGCGTTAGCTTTAAAAAGCAGCGTTAAGGGGTCCTAACGCTGCTTTTTAACGCCCGCTGGTATTACGAGTCAGGCAGGAAAGGGTCTACCGCTCACTTTTCTTCCGCGACTTTTCCATACCGCAAATCCCCTTATGTCAATTGCGTATCCTATCTTTTTAATGGTATTTGGCTAACGCTGGTATTACAAGTCTTGGAAGAAGTGAGCGGTACAGCCTCTACCTCCAGGACTCCTACCGCATTTAAAAGTCAGTAGTTAAGAGTTTTATGGGCTAACACCGGAACATAAAGCTCTTAACTACAGTGCTACAAAGTACACTAACACCCATAAACTACCTATTAACCCCTAAACCGAGGCCCCCCCACATCGCAAACACTATAATAAAATTATTTAACCCCTAATCTACCGACCGGACATCACCGCCACCTACATTATACCTATGAACTTCAATCCGATTGGCTGATTAAATCAACTAATCAGATTTTTCCTACCTTAATTCCGATTGGCAGATAGAATCCTATCAGCCAATCGGAATTCGAGGGATGCCATCTTGGATGACGTCATTTAAAGGAACCTTCATTTAGTGTTAGGACATCGGAAGAAGAGGATGGCTCTTCTTTAACGATGTTATGCGAGGCAGGGCCATCCCTTCTGAAATGCTTAGCGCCAAAATAGTGGTGATCCCCAAGACAGGTAAGAACACAGAAAGGTGCCAAAGTTACAGGCCTATTTCATTGATAAACCAGGATGTTAAAATTCTCACTAAAATCCTGGCCAACAGGCTTAAGAGGATAGCTCCAAAACTGGTCCACCTAGACCAGGTGGACTTTATTTCAGACAGAGAAGCACCAGATAAAGTGAGGAGGACGGTGTCCCTGATTGAATGTCTGAGAGGCAGAGGAACGCCTTCTCTGCTCCTATCTTTGGATGTGGAGAAGGCGTTTGACAGGATAGATTGGAAGTATATGACCGCGGTTCTGGGGGAAATGGGTTTTTAGGGACCATTTATGAAGGCAATATGGGGACTATACTCCACACCAACGGTGGTCATTAGGGCAGCAGGATTTCAATCTAAGACTATAGAAGTATTAAATGGTACCCGCCAGGGCTGCCCTCTCTCGCCTATTCTTTTTGCCTTGTGTATGGAGCCATTAGAGGCAAATATTAGAAATAATCCAGATGTCTCGGGGGGGGGGGGTGGTGGTTAGGGACGCAGAGTATAAATTATCACTTTTTGCAGATGATATTCTGTTGACATTGACTAGACCCCTGATATCTCTACCTAACTTATACCAAATTCTGCAGGACTTTTCTCTTGTTTCGGGTTTCAATATTAACCTGGATAAGTGCGAAGCGCTGCCCTTAAATCTTCCTCAGCAGACAAAAAAACTGATTGAAACCAATTTTGAGTTCACCTGGGCCAAGAAGTCCATTACCTATCTAGGCATTAAATTAGCGGGTTCGTATCAGCACCTGTATGGTTTGAGCTACATTCCACTATGTAACGCTATAAATAGGGATCTGAAGAAATGGATTGTATATAATTTCTCCTGGTACGGTAGGCTTTCAGGCATTAAAATAAACATTCTACCCAGACTTCTTTATCTGTTCAGGGCGCTCCCAATAGCAGTACTGAAGACTGAGCTTCAGAAGTTACAAACTTCATTGAACAACTACTTGAGGGGGGAGAGACGGGGTAGGATAGCATCAGATATACTAACCAGACATAGACAATTGGGAGGGGTAGGCCTCCCGAATCTGATAGACTACTACAGTGTGGCTAGACTAGCCCAGGACTCTTTACTGAGTAAGAATGAACATAACATTCTGTGGACAAGACTTGAGGCAGATTTGGGGGGTTATGAATACCCGGCAGACGTACTATGGGAGCTAGGCCACACGACTGAGGGTCACATCTCCAAGACTCAGGCCACGGCAGACACAGTCAGGGGGTGGAAATTGTTAATGGGGTCTCTAGCTTTGGTACATAGAAATTCCAGGGCCAGGCCACTAAATTTGCTATTACACCCAGACTTACGTGCGCGGGTGGGAAAGTGGCAGAATAAGGGACTCTATGGAGTTGCTGACTTTTTAGAAGGTAACCGCATACGGACATATTCCCAGGACATGGTTCACCCACTTAAATTACACTGGTTTCTCTACTTACAAATCTCCTTGGCCATACAGAAATACTGTTTCCCAGGGACCACACAGACACCTACTACACTAGAACGTATATGTTCTTCCCAAGTGAGATCGAAAAAAGTGATCTCATCGCTGTACTTGGTCCTCCAGGGAGCGAAAACTCAAAACCGGTCATCTATAGTAACCAAATGGGAGCAGGACACAGGATTGGTCAGGATTGGACTCTCGAGGTCTCAGTGGGATATGATTTTATTCAACTCGAGCAAGGGATTAACCTCTTAAGGACATATGACGGAATTTTTCCATCATAAAACAATTGAGCAAACTGAAAGCTGTGTCCTTAAAGGGTTAATTAGTGCCGACCTCAGGGAAAATTGTATTAAAACAGCCTTTAGGTGGTATCTCACCCCAGATAGGACAAGCCACTTCACCACAGATGGCTCAGATCGTTACTACAGGGGATGCGGGGCTAGGGGGACATACATACATATGTGGTGGGAGTGCCCAGTGATTAGATCTACTTGGGAACAGCTGGAGGTACTCTTGGGGGAGGTCTTGGGAGACTCAGTGAACCTGACGGCGGCTCACGCGCTTCTTAACAGTAGACTTAAGCCATACAATAAAGTAATTAACACTTTCATACGGACAGTGCGTACTGCTACTAGGGTCTGCATCGCCAGACACTGGAAGGTGGGGGCGCCAAACTGGTCAGAGGTGTTGGATAAGATCACACACATATATGTGATGTCAGAGATAGTGGCCAACACATAGGGGACCAGATAAAACACTTCACAAACATTTGGTTTTACTGGATAATGTATTAAACAAGGAGATAGAGCAGAGAGTGGAGGGCCTAGCCTCGTGAGAATAATAGGTATATGATTTACAGAGAAGTACCCTTATCAGAGAGTCTGGCCTCACTGGTTATAGTTTCTTAGCTTCTGGTGGAGAGATGAGTCGAGACAGGAATCGAGAAAGAAGTAGTGCCAGTCAATAAGTGCCACAGGAAAATTTTGTTAGTTCTGGAACAAAGGGTTGAGTCCAGAACAATGTTTTGTTCTTGTTTTGGGGTTTTATTAAATAAAGAAAAAGGGATCTCAGGGAAAGGGAGGATGGACAGATGGGTGGCAGCAGAACCTTTTACGGGATTGCTTTTCAGTAATAATACGGGAAGAGATAAGAATCTTTTTTTATGTACAAGTGTTATTGATTATGACAGAATATCTTTAGCCACATCCGTGGTTAAATATATTCTGTTGTATATTGAATTCCTGGATCCTAATAATAAAGACATTTTTCAACTAAAAATGTGTCAGATTAAGAATAAACATAATGCCAGATTATTGAAACTGTAACCCCATATAATGAATTCCATAAAGATTAAATCTTAAAGGGACAGTCAACTCCAAAACTGTTATTGTTTGAAAAGATATATAATCCCTTTATTACCCATTCCCCAGTTTTACACAGCCAACATGGTTATATTAATATACTTTTAAGCTCTGTGATTACCTTATATCTAAGCCTCTTTTGACAGCCCCCTTATCACATGGCTATTTATTTATTATCTGTTGACTTGCATTTTAGCCAATTAGTGCAGTGTCATCCACAACTTCACAGGCGTGAGCACAATGTTATCTATATGACCCACATGAACTAGCAGTCTCCTGTTTTGAAAAGCAAATAAAAAAGCATGTGATAAGAGGTTTTCTGTAGTGGCTTAGAAACATGCAAAAACTTAGAGGTTTGAATGTTATAAAGTATATTAATATAACAATGTTGGTTGTGCAAAGCTGGTGAATGGGTAGTAAAGGCGTTATCTATCTTTTCAAACAATAACGCCCCCCCCTTTGGCGTCCAAAGCCAGAGGCGTTATTATTTCCTTGCTGGACGCCAAAAAGGCGCAATGCGATTGGCTACAACCTGAATCGTCTCTGAAGTAAGAACTAGATTATCCATTACATGAAATTGTAATTATTAAATAATTTTTTTTTTTTTTAAAGTAAGCGTTTACAAAGCTTTTCATGAATTAAAGTCTTTGTGTTTTACTTTCTGATTACTAATATTGTAAAGAAAAAGGTTAAAGTTTACAATCACTTTAAGTTCAGGGGAGCATCCAAGAACTCAAGGGGCTTTCCCTCCATTGCATCAGTCATCTGGAAAGGCAAATACATGCCAACCACCGGTACTTTATTGTGACTAGGCGCCATGCTGATGAATATTCCGGTACTAATGTTTGTACGTGATATAACAAATTCTGCGTGGCTTGTTCTAGCTTGTTGAATGCCAACAAGGGCCGAGCTGATCAGGCGGCGACTATAGCATGAGTCAAATCTTCCCACACTATTGTAATCATATTTAAGTTCTATACAACATGGTAGGCCTCCTTCCTTACGAAGTACTATCTGGTATTGTCCAATTCGTTTAGCTTCTCGGCAACCAAGAGGTGTCTTTCCTGATCTCACGGAGCTCCCGAACAGCTATACTGTTAAGAGAAAAAGGGATGGAACAAAGTAAGACCACACACTGCTGTACAACACAAGATCCTACAGAGAAAAACATAATATTGTGGCCATCTTAGAACGCCGCCCACCAGAAGTGGAACCTGCCATTTTCTAATATGTGGATTTTAATGTATAAATTGAGAAATAACTTAAAAGAGTCAATTAATTAAATCCAGGGCGAGCATGATTCGCTATAGAGAATCATGTCCGCCCTGCATCGCTAAATGCTGTCTGCATATGCTGTCGGCATTTAATATTGCACAAGCATTTCACAAGAAATGCTTGTGCAATGCCACCCCTTGCACATTTACCGCCAATATGCCGCTTGCAGGCGATGTTAATCATCCCGATCAGATTGCAGTCCTTCACCTAAAAAACCTTTTACGTGGCGAACAATTTAAGGAGCAGCGGTCTTACGACCGCTGCTTCTTAACTTCAGTTTCCGGATCGCCGGAAACTTTGTGCGGATTAAGCAGCATCTGCTTCTTATTAAATCCGCCCTAAAGAGTTAAAGTCATAAACTTGCAATAAAGGAGACTTCAGATAATAGCTGTGTATTAGTGTACATCTCATCACTAATGACCTGTATTTATATGAGAGGGTTTGGCAGTAACACATACTTTATATTTATGTGATGAAAATGTTTGGCAGTAAAAAATGCAAACATTAATTTTCTGCAAATTATAACAGTTAAATTACTTATTAGTGGGAAGAAAAGCTATCAAATGTTGTTATGCACGGCTGAATGTGCCTTTTTTATCTAACTCTAATATCTTTATAAATAATCACATAGCTTTTACATCAAATCCATTAAACTTAATATGTTTCCGTGGCCTGGTTGGTAGCTGTCTTGCCTGAGGCTCCGTCTATAGTTTAAATACTGCTTCCTTCAATAATTTGCCTAGATATATACTGATCAGCATTTTGTTAGCCTAATAGATAGCCCTGTATTGTGTAGGGATCACATATATTGGCATTATAGACCTGTAAAGACAAATATCCTCCTGTAACATCTCCTTTTTCTTTATATTTTATTACTACTTTAAAACAAATTCTGTTATTCTTGTATGTTTATTTTTCATTTCAAAAATCAATAAAAATCCTTTACATTTCATATTCAGGCGTACTTTTAAGAATCAACTAAACAGGGACTTAAAGGGCCACTAAACCCCAAATCTTTCTTTCATGATTCAGATAGAACATACAAATTTAAACCACATTACAATTTACTTCTATTATTTATTTTGCTTCATTTTTTAGATATCCTTAGTTGAAGAAAAAGCAATGCACATGGGTGAGCCAATCACATGAGGCTTCTATGTGCAGCAACCAATCAGCAGCTACTGAGCATATCTAGATATGCTTTTCAGCAAAGAATATCAAGCGAATAAAACAAATTAGATAATAGAAGTAAATTAGAAAGATGTTTAAAAATGCATTCTCTTTCTAAATCATGAAAGAAAAAATGTGGGTGTCATGTCCCTTTAAGTACTAATTGGACTTCCAATATACTGAATATTTTGGTCTATCATATATGCTAAAACAGTCAAGACATTAAAGAACAATGCAAAACAAGCACCATCCCCTGGACTTTTATCCTTTAATTACCAACATTTTACAAATGCATAATATGTTTGTCATTATGTGCAAGTTGAAATAAAAATTCTTTATAAAAAAAAAAAATAATTACATTTAAAAAAAAAAAAAATGTTTCAAAATGCTTTGGGCATCAGAAGTGGGACAAATATTATTATAAATCAGAACATGGACAATGGCTATTAATGCATACTTAAGTTCACTGGCAGATACAGACAACCAGCTCAGATGTCTTCCACAAGCTGGAAAAGCGGTTTGCTTATTTAATATAGGGAAATACATTTTTTTGATAAAATTTCAAATGCCATGAAAATTATTAAGAGGTTTGAATGAGCAAAGTGCGGCAAATCCTGTTAATTAGTGCTAGTCAGGTTATACTTGGATATTAAAGTCACAGTAAACACCATACAATTACAAGAGGTATCTGCATTCATGCAATAAATTAAAATCTTAGCTGAGTGTGCTTTTTTTATGTACTGCATTAACACTTTGTTTTCCACTTGCTTTATTTGGAGAAACCCAAATAATATTTTGTTATTCAGATAGAGCATTCCATTTTAAACAACTTTCTAATGTATTTCTACTTTGTTCTTTTGGTATCTTTTGTTGAAAAGCAGGGACATTAACTAAGGAGCCGGCCCATTTCTGGAGCACTATATGGTGACAGTTTTGCATGAATGCTATTCTTTTGCAAGAGCACTATATGGCAGCACTACTTCCTGCCATGTAGTCTCCCACACAGCTACCTAGGTATCTCTACAACAAAGAATATCATAGGAACAAAGCAAATTTGATAAAAGAAGTAAATTGGATTTTTTTTATTTAACATTTTATGCTCTTTATGAATCACAAAAGAAAACATTTGGGTTTCATATCCATTTAAATACAGGAAAAGGGGTCAAAATTAATAATCAAAGTAGTTTACTATGTATAATTAAACATTTCATAGAACAATCTCAAATTGTTTACTGCTACTTTAAAGGGAAACATATTCCTACAAAAAAAATTCTGCCTGTTTTTAAGCCTGTGCATTTTATCAGATTTTCACAGCCAGACACTGCTAGTTCATGTTTGCAATATAGATAACATTGTGCCATTCCCGTGGAGTTATGCATGAGGCAGCACTTATTGGCTAAAATGCAAGTTTTTTAAAAATCACTGAGATAAGGGGCAGTCTCCAGAGGCTTAGATAAAAGGTAATCACAGAGGTAAAAGGTATATTAATATAACATTGTTGGTTATGCAAAACTGGAGAATGGGATATTTTCCTGTAGACTATCCCTTTAAGTCTGGGTTTTCCAGTTCTAAGAACTGGAAGTGCACATTATATTATTCCCAAGCCTACCCTGACACATATCTGTCCCTAAGTGGTTGATCTGATAATGGACTGCAAAACTATGGAAGTTTTGGTAACAAAATGACAGTTTCATGCCTTGTTAATCCATTAATTTGTGGTTCCTTGAAATAAGGGAAGTGGTGGGTGGAATGTCACTATTGAAAAACAATTGCAGTAAACAAAGTGTTAACGCAATACAAATAAAACACAAGGGATAGATTTATCATTGTGCGGGCAGACATGATTCGCTGTAGCGGATCATGTCCGGTGCACATCGATAAATGCAGACAGCATACGCTGTCGGCATTTATAATTTCACAAGCATTTCTAGTGAAATGCTTGTGCAATGCTGGCCCCTGCAGATGCACGGCCTTATGACCGCTAGCAGGGGGTGTCAATCAACCCGATCCTATCGGGCTGATTGCTATCCGCAACCTCAGAAGTGACGGACGAGTTAAGGAGCAGCGGTCTAATGATTGCTGCTTCTTAATTCCTGAAGGCTCGCGCGGAATAAGTTGGTTGACAGCTTAAAGGGACACTGAACCCAAATTTTTTCTTTCGTTATTCAGACAGCACATGCATATAGCAACATTCTAATTTACTCCTATTATCAAATGTTCTTCGTTCTCTTGCTATCTTTATTTGAAAAAGAAAGCATCTAAGGTTTTTTTTTATTCAGAACTCTGGACAGCACATTTTTATTGGTGGATGAATTTATCCACCAATCAGCAAGAACAACTCAGGTTGTTCACAAAAATGGGCTGGCATCTAAACTTACATTCTTGTATTTCAATTAAAGATACCAAGAGAATGAAGAAAATTTGATAATAGGAGTAAATTAGAAAGTTGCTTAAAATTTCATGCTCTATCTGAATCACGAAAGAAAAAAATTGGGTTCAGTGTCCCTTTAATAAATCGGCCCCATGGTATGTCAATTTATTGCAAAGCTGCAGGAAGTCTTGTAATTACAAGCTTCTTACTATCCCATCAAAGGGATAGTAAACACCAAAAATGTTATTGTTTAAAAATATTTACCATTCCCCAATTTTGCATAACCAACACTGTTATAGAAATATACTTTTTACCTCTGTAATTACCTTGTATCTAAGCTTCTGCTGACTGCCTCCTTATCTCAGATCTTTTGACAGACTTGCATTTCAGGCAATTAGTGCTGACTCTTAAATAACTTCACATGCATGAGCACAGTGTTATCTATATGAAACACGTGAACTAACGCCCTCTAGCTGCGAAAAAAACTGACAAATGCATTCAGACAAGAGGCGGCCTTCAAGGGCTTCAAAATTAGCATATGAGGCTACCTAGGTTTAGCTTTCAACTAAGAATAACAAGAGAACAAAGCAAATTTGATGATAAAAGTAAATTTGAAATTTGTTTAAATGATATGCCCTATCTGAATCATGAAAGTTTAATTTGGACTTTACTATCCCTTTCAGTTTAAAGATCATGGAATGGAAAATTAGTCCCTCTAGCTGAATCCTATTACTAGCCTGCATATGGTCCTATGCTAGAGCACCTATTTATTAATAATCTTAACACAGCAGTACTCAAAACCACTTATTGACTTTATTAATGTATTTTGCTTATATTCATTTTATTGGCAGAGGCAAGAAATCTAAGAGAAATATAAATGATTACAGATGTAGAATTGTTTTCTTATAATATTATTGTGAAAAGGAAACTACAAAATAACTTAGATTATATAAAATTTATATGGGCCTATTTATCAACGGTCTTGCGGACCTGATCTGACAAGGTGGATCAGGTCCGCAAGACCTCGCTGAATGCAGAGAGCAATACGCTCTCCGTATTCAGCATTGCACCAGCAGCTCACAAGAGCTGCTGGTGCAACGCCAGCCCCTGCAGACTCGCGGCCAATCGGCCGCCAGCAGGGGGGTGTCAATCAACCCGATCTTACTCGATCGGGTTGATTTCCGGCGATTCCTGTCCGCCTCATCAGAGCAGGCGGACAGCTTATGGAGCAGCGGTCTTTGTGACCGCTGCTTCATAACTGCTGTTTCTGGCGAGTCTGAAGACTCGCCAGAAACACGGGCCCACAAGCTCGATACGGAGCTTGATAAATGTGCCCCTTTGAATTCAAATACTGAGTACTGTAGTTGGAATTTATCTTATTATTAGCAGATCCAATTACATCCTCAGTAGAGCCATGTGATATAAATGACTTTGCATTCCAATATACTTTATTTATTTTACCTTCTTTTCATGAAATTTAGTCCTAAAAATTAAAAAAATAAAAAGTTGGAAATGCACACTGCAGACTTCTGAAGGATAAATAACTCTAAGTATCTATCCCCAATAGCCTTCATCAGATAACTGAAAGACTTGTCTATACTATTCTATAGCAAGGCAGCACAATTGTTTTGTAATTACAAGATGTATACTGCCCCTTTTAAATATAAATATATAAATAAAAATATATATATATATATATTCCAGGCATATATGTCGCATTATTTCTGCATCCTCTCAAATACCTGTCTGAATTATTAGGTAAAATACCACCTCATCAACAATTTCATAATAATTTCTACCAATGTAGTTCAGTATAGCATAGACTGTAGTTGTGGCTTACCATTCCAGTGATTATCGCTATGCTTGGATCATGACCTGCAGAATTCTGCATGAGGAACAGTCTACAGTTTGAAGTCTTCTATGGCAAATACCACTTTCACTCAAAAGTGCCAATAGCTATTTACTTTGGTGAAATAAGTGTGTGACTGTGGGCAATTATTTGGTTGAAATTATATTTAGAAACAATATAGCAAAAAAGTGGGTAATCTTGCTCCCCAGCAGCACTAATCACACAACTCAGATGTGCAACTAGCGCTATTGATTGGATTGGCAGCATTTTCTGCTCAGAACCAGCAGTTACTGCATATAACCCCCAGGGCCGGATTTACCATTAGGCAGAGTAGGCATGTGCCTACAGGCGCCTTCCATAGATGGGCACCTGTCTCTCTGCTCCAATTGTGTTTTCTGCACACCTCTGTGGCTCTGCCCTCACTCACCATAGTAGATGATAACTTTGCCCTAAACAAAGATGAATGCGTTTCTCCAGTGAATGCGGACAGAGCAGCCATAGCGGCCTGAGAGTAAGTGTGTGAGGATTGGTTATTTTATGGGGAGTGACAGTGAGTGACTATTTGTGCGCTATTACAGAGCGCTCTGAGTGCATGGTGGGCATGTATCAGCTGCAGCAGTAGAGTCTGTCAAAATCAAAATGACAGATTGTACAGTCAGAGGGCAGTCTTTCATATAAAATACCATAGGGATGAATATTATTGCAAAAATGCAAGTTGCCAGGGCTGTTGCACAGGATAAACACACTTTACAAAAAACAACTGACCCTTGGTTGATTGTGCACATTGCAGGCTTGGTCAGCAAAGTTTCTAAATTAAGCCCCAGTCTAGACAACCTGCACTTTTCTTGAATAAATTATATTAAAAAAATACTGTTCTGACTGGAATCTCATCATACTGGGCAAATACTGCCTGGAGTGTTTTGTTATAGATCATGGACTGCCTTTTATGTGGCAAAATTAGCAAATGCTGTAAAAAATAAATAAATCATAATTCTATAAAGTTTTAGGCTGTATCTATAGGTTCATACATGTGAACCGGGAGCGTGTGGGTGGCACTTTATATTTTGGTGCCTACAGGCACCTGGGCTGTAAATCCAAGCACGGATAACCCCATGAAAAGCCAGCGTGGGCCCCTATTTCACATTTGACTACCCATGATGACTATTTAGTAAGCTGATCAAAGTAACAGCAGTGGTCAGTTGGTATTATTTACCAAAATCTAATAAAAAATTATACTTTTTTTTTTTTTGTTTACATTTTTTGCCGCAGCTATCTCATATGCCTTAAATTATCAATATAATAATGGCATGTTATGAATCTGCTGGGTCTGCTGAAAAAAAACAATATATAGTTTGTGTGGGTCACTCACTGAAATTTGGATAGGTTTAATAGATAGCAAAAAAGCTCAAAATCGGTTTAGCAGCAAAATGGTTAAAGTCTTGCATAGAGATGAAGCGCATAGTTATAGTCAGCTTTAGAGCAGCAACATCTCAGGTGAGTCAATGACAAGAGGCATATGTGTGTAGCCGGCAATTGCCAGCTAGTTCCCAGTAGTCCATTGCTGCTCCTGAGCCTACCTATGTATGATTTTCAACAAATGATATCAAGAGAACAAAGTAAATTTGATAATAGAAGTCAATTGAAAAGTCTCTTAAAATTGCATGTTCTAGAGGTCCGGTTCCGGTGGAGGAGGAGCTAGGCAGGTGTTGCTGAGCTCACAGCTCCAGTCCTACAGTCCTTGGCGGTGGATCCCTTCGCGCCTTGCCCCAATTGTGGGGCTGTTCTTTGGGATAAGCAGTGGAAGCGCTCTGGAACCTTACCAGTGGACTGCCAACTCACTGGTGCATGTCTTGCCAGTTAATCTGACCTATCTCACTTACTATAACTAATTTACCTGTCTCACCTGGCCCAAAACAGGTGTGGGGCACACCATTTTCTCCCAGCCCTAAGTTATTTGTTCTCCCCTGGTGGAGTCCTGCGTACCATTACCTGACACTAATTCTTTCCCCCCCCCCTGCCTGCCCGCTCCCGCCAGGCTAACTTCAGGACCTAAGACTGCACCGTAATCTCACAGCCTTACCTGTTGTCTTGCTGAGGATTTCTCACCCGTCGGTTGGGTGTTCCTGCCCCCTCCCCCACCGGTGCTGCGTGGGAGGGAGCCGGGCTTGGTCTTGTGTCGGAGACCGGGTGTGGAGGCTGATCTACCCATTACGCTGGTGCTTGGTGTGGCGCTCCTCTCTCCCCTCCCACCGCTGCTGCGTGAGGGGAGCTGAGGTTGGATTCTCGGACGGAGCAGTAAAACGGGAGGTCCGGAAGGCGACCTCTGCAGCTTGAGCTTCCCACAGGGAGTTGGAAGCTGTCGGCGATCTCGGCGGGCGGGCAGGCAGCGCGAGCTGGGGTGAGTGGTTCAATTTTTCTCCTTCTTGAAATCTTTTTGATAAAACGCCAAGTTACTTTCTCGGGAGGAGCCGCATAGCAGAAGTTTGGAATTAAAAATGTGACTGGGCTGTAGGTACACGGAAAATTAACTCAGGACAGTGTTTTCATCTACTTGGGGATATTAAAAGAAAAAACCCTTGCTTGGTACTTCGACTGCATAAGTAAAGGCTAAAAGACTACACTGAATTAATAAACCTTGAAAAAAAGACATATATTACTTTGAAATTCTTAGCCGTAGTACTCTTTTCAAGAATATAGGAACTTGGCTATTTCTGCTTTCAAGGACTCTTTTCTGCTAAAATAGCTATAAAATGGCTATTCCTAACTGACCTACCTTATTTTTACTATATGCTTATCCTAATTAAGTAGTAACAAAACTGACATTCCCAGCTTTGTTCAAATTTATATATTTGTTACATTGTTACTTAGGCTACTGAGATTGTTTTTTCTTTTTTTTTTCCTTTAATTGTGTCTCTGTGCCATGTATATGCAAAAAGGAAATTTCACACTTGGTAATAGTTAATTAGCACTAAGCTAAACTTTAAAGTTTATATTTACTGCAGTAATTAACAGCTACAAAGGGGGTACGTTTCCTTATTGGTCATAACTATTGATCAACTCCCCTAAACACTGGTTGACTTAAACTGTCTTTAAACACTTTTAAGTGACTTTGAGGAGCCTGAACACATAGAACAAAGGTGTAGGGGGGAAGGGAGAAGGGGTACAAGCTGTGTTAAGCATATCTTCAGGTATCTGCTAATTCTGTGTTTCTATATATTTTTATTTTTCTCTCTGCACTATGACTACATAGTAAATCCCCCCCCCTCCCTGAAAACCTAAAATACAAGGATAATAGCAACTCTCCTTCTGAGTGCCTAAGACTAGCTCCACGGGGTTAAATGTATAAATATTAACGTCTACTTTTTCAGTGACTGGTAGTTTTAGGGTATGATACTTCACGTAGTAACCTAAGTAATAAGATTAATTCTAAGCCTAAATTTTGATAATTCTTCTGTATTAGCTTTCTTTGTAACAGTGCAATTTAACATATGAACATCTGAACAAATTAGTAACCTCTTAGGTTAACCAATGTATTATGTTCTTCCAGTCTCTTTGGTATTTTTGGTAAAATCA
Source organism: Bombina bombina (assembly GCF_027579735.1). Taxonomy (NCBI): domain Eukaryota; kingdom Metazoa; phylum Chordata; class Amphibia; order Anura; family Bombinatoridae; genus Bombina; species Bombina bombina. The sequence continues at coordinate 235,763,510 of NC_069503.1, read as the reverse complement.
GGCGCATATATATTTTTTTTTTTTTATTTATTTTTTTTTTTTTTAATAACCATGGGAAAATTGTATGTGTCTCCTTATAAAAAGGACAACTTTTTTTGGCAGGTAATTAATTAGGTTAATTTTCACCTTAGAATTCCATACCAGTTCTGGTAAATTCCCCTCACTTAAATATAATCTGACATCACAATACACAGCCCACCTCACTGAGATTAGGCACAACTCCTGCACCCCCTTGTCATAATCACAATTAATCGGGGCCACTACTCCCCCCTCTTCTCCTTTTTTTCTATTTTTTTTTTTTTTTCTCTAATTCTCTCCACACTCACTAGATAGACACTTGCACAGGCTCACATTAAGCGTTCTTTTTAATTATTTTGCTTCACTTCCACATAATCACTTCACCACAACTGGTTTATGGACAAGTACTTTGGTACCTCTGCCAAAACACCTTCCCCAGCTATGGCAGGCAGACAGAGGGATAGGAAGCTTAAAGGCACACAGGACCCTGCAGTCGACGCTCAACCAGCTTTTTCAAATACACCTATGCCTGAAGCATTAAATATACAAAGCTTGGTTGCCAGCATTTCTGAGGCTCTCTCACCCAAGTTTGATGCCTTGAGGTTAGAAATTAAGCAAGATATATCCTCCTTAACGCAAGAAATCAGACAATTTTCAACTAGGCTGCAGGAGGTCGAGCAGAGAGTGTCAGATTTAGAAGATCTTACATTATCATATGGCCCTAAGCTAGATAATATGAATAGTAGTATCCAAAAAACTCTCTCCAGGCTGGAAGATCTAGAAAACCGCAGCAGAAGAAATAATATCAGAGTAATAGGTCTCCCAGAGGAGAAACAGTATGAGGATCTTAGCTTTTTTATTTCTGACACTCTGACAGCAGCTCTTAAATTGCCACCCTCATATCGTCATATCTTGGTAGAGAGAGCACATAGGATGGGGCCACCGCGTACATCCAATAAAAGCAATACCAGGCCTAGACCGGTTATTGCAAAGTTACTTAATTATCAAGACAAAATTATCCTTTTACAACATTTCCGTAAAATTCAACCGCTTTTTATTAATGGCGCCAAGATCCTCATTTTTCAGGATTTCTCGGCTGAAACCACTTCCAAGAGGAGAGAATTGGCACCCATCTGTACTAAATTTATAAGCAGCGGATTTAACGCTACTATAATTTACCCAGCCAAACTTAAAGTAACAGTGAATGAAGTAGTGCATTTTTTTTTGGAGGCGCATTCAGCCGAGAAATTCTTTTTATCCTTGGACTCACCAGCACCAGAAGGGGTAGCCCCAGTTTAGCTAAGATAGGTCCATTGGCTGGGAAGATCCCTCTTCTCGGGGACAATGGGGTTACTGGGTGAAATGTTAGTCTCCTTCTCTTCTCTTCCCCTTTTTCTTTTTTTTTTTTTTTTTTTTTTTTTTTTCTTTTTTTTTTTCTTCTCGTTGCTCATCTCCCCCTGCTCCATATTAGTTTTAAACCTATAGAAGAATAGAAAAACTTAGAATAAATTTGTGGAATGTGGGAGGGATTTCCACCCCTATCAAGCGTAAAGCTATTCTGACCCAATTAAGAAAACTCCAAACGGACATAGGGTTTATCCAAGAAACGCATCTTAACCCAGAAGAATCCTGTAAACTTAAAGCTTCCTGGGTCAGAGACGTATTTTTTTCACCTAGCATCGGTAAACAAAGGGGTGTGGCTATTTTAATTGGGAAAAGGACTCAGCTTGAGGTGGTGCACTGCGAGCCCGATCCGGAGGGAAGATATGTTCTGCTAAAAGTAAAAATTGCCCAGGAAACATACACGCTATGTAACATCTATGGTCCCAATATTTTCGATCTAGAATTTTGGAATAAAATCCAATCCAAACTTCTCTTGTACAGTCAAGGGCACTTAATTATGGGAGGCGACTTCAATATGGCGCCGCAGTGCCCGTTAGATAGACTTCGAGAAACTATGAAACAGAAAAAACAGAAAAAGGATAATCTAGAATATAACATGTTCAAAAAAATAAAACAAAATTTAGCACTACGTGACATTTGGAGAAGTCAGAATCCGGATACACAGGAATTTACCTGTCTTTCAAAAGCGCATAAGACCCTCTCCCGAATTGATCTATTTTTAGTAGATGAGCGATTGGGATCCTTAATGGTGCAAGCGGGAATCAATCCTATCTTAATATCAGACCACGCCCCGATTACTCTGGATATTCAGTTTAAACAACTAAAATCTAAATTCTTGCGGTTCTATTTTCCATGGTATCTAGCAACTGACATGAAGTTCAAAACTTGTCTTAGGTCCAAGTTTGAAGAATTTCTGCGGTTTAATTCTTGCTACATAGATCGCCCCGACCTGCTCTGGGAGACCGCTAAGGCGGTCCTCAGAGGCGAAATTTTGGCTTATAACATAGCTCTATCTAAGAAATTGAAGCTAAGAGAAAAGGAAATATATAAAACATTATCTAACTCATATAATAAATATCTGCTGCACAAAAGCCCCCTAAACTGGGCTAAATATGTGCAAGCAAAAGAAGCTAGGGATACATTTATTTTGGCTCAACAAGCGCAAAAAGATTTAAAAATCCAAGCCAAACTTTACAGATATGGGAATAAATCTGGAAAGATGTTGGCTAAAATGGTTAAGAACGAGAAAAAGCAATCTGACATTGAGGAACTCCATCACAAGGGCGAGTGAATTCGGAATCCTGACAAAATCGTATCTGCATTAGTGGAATACTATCAAGATATATATTCCTGTAAAGGAAGCGATAGTAGAGAATCTGCAGAGTTCTGGAATAAGATCACTAGTCCCTCAATTACAGACGATCTTATCAGCGACCTTAACTCCCCTATCTTGGTCCAGGAAGTAGCTGATGTGATCACTAGGCTTCCTAGTAACAAAGCGGCAGGTCCAGATGGACTACCCAATGAATTTTATAAGATATTATCCGCAGAAATTTCTCCTTATTTAACAAATTTATATAATGATATCTATATTAACGGCAAGCCAGTCACATCTTCATTTTCCTCTTCCTATACGACTTTAATACTTAAGGGAGGGAAGGACCCGACGCTAAAAGAATCTTATAGGCCGATAGCCTTACTCAATTCAGATTATAAGATTCTAACTTCTATTTTAGCCAACAGATTACAGTCAATTCTCCCAAAAGTAATACATACAGATCAAGCTGGATTCCTAAATAAACGAAACTCCTCGACTAAAATCAGGGAGGTATTAGTCGCGCTAGAATACTTTGGAAAAACCTCCTTGCCCAGAGGGGGGAGAGAGGAATCACTCGAAGCATCGGACATGGCTATTCTCTCCATTGACGCCGAAAAAGCGTTTGATTCTGTTACCTTTAAACACCTAAATACATCTCTGCTGAAGTTTGGAATCAAGGGTAAATTCCCTGAATTCATAGAGAACCTATACAATCACTCTGCTACAAGTCTGATAGTCAATGGAACTGTATCCTCTCCAATAATTTTGGAGAGAGGAACGCGTCAGGGTTGTCCTCTCTCCCCACTTCTGTTTGATGTTGCCATTGAGCCCCTAGCAATCATGATAAGACAAAGCTTGGAAGGTATAAAGATTAGGAATCATGAGTTGAAAATCGGTTTATATGCAGATGACGTTCTGTTGTATTTATCAAATACTAAAATTAATATCCCTAAACTCATGCAGATAATTGACCAATTTGGTACCTTCTCAGGATACAAAATTAATGCATCTAAATCAGAAATTTTATGGATTAGGAGGAACACTGATTCTTGTACAGATAACCCATTTAAAATAGTAACAGACTCATTTAAATATTTAGGGATAAACATCCCGGTGAATTCTAGTGATTTATATGAATTTAACATACCCCCAATTATAAAGCAAATTTGGGAAAAACTCAGACTATGGCAAAGTCTTCCACTATCACTCTCGGGGAGAGTAGCACTCTTTAAAATGGTCCTCCTCCCAAAACTTCTATACATACTTCAGAACGTTCCAGTAATTCTTTTTGAAAAAGATGTCCGGCTGATTAATAGTTTAATTAGACAATTCCTTTGGCAAGGGAAAAGAGCATGAATAGCCCTCAATAAACTTACTCTTGCACGTGAGTTCGGAGGCTTGGCGCTTCCAGACATTAGAGCGTACAATCTCAGTTTCCTGGCACGAATAGCATCTAGTTGGGTTCTGTCTAAAGACTACATTTTAAATAATGATCTTGAAATTAATATGTGTGACCCATATCTTCCTTTAGCACTTTTACACTCTCCCCCTAAAGAGTTACCATCAGAGATTAAGAGATTTAAAACAATCTCTAACCCTATCAAGGCTTGGTGGAAGATATCAAAGCTTCTTTCAATTAACACTAAGGTCTCGAACTATCTCCCCCTCATAGGCAACCCAAAATTTCAACCTGGGCTATATTCTGAGGTTTTCCGTAGATGGCACAAGAATGGCCTAAACAAATTATCCCTACTGAGAGATGGGGATAGAAAATCTATTAAAACATTTGAAGAGCTGAGAGAGGAATTCAATTTACTTAATAAGGATTTCTTCGCCTATCTGCAGATAAGGCATTTTCTCTCTGAAATAACCAGAGAAGTAGGATGGTGCTGGAAGCTGGGCAACTTGGAAAATTGGTTTAAACTTATGGGAACTGACCAGATGTCTATATCGTTGTGCTATTGTCTACTTGGTACTCACAGGGGAACTTTAACTTTGGCAAGGCTAGTGTCAACATGGGTCTCACTTTCAGATCCGAACATGGTGGATTCAAAAATGTTTCAACACTCTATAAGGAAAGTGGCAACAATAACTCTCTCAGCTACTTGGCGGGAAGCGCATATTAAATTGCTTCACAGGGCATACTTCACTCCGGATAAGGGCCGCAGGGTACACAACCTAGATTTTGACAAATGTCCTAAGTGCTCATTTCCAGCAGCTGACCTTGAACATATGTTCTGGTCCTGTCCAAAAATTAGAAACTTGTGGCGCAAGGTAGAATATTGGTTGAATAGGGTGTTAAAAATTCCCCCAGTGACCTTGTCTTTATATCAGATTATTTTATGCATTGACAACTTAAACAGACACCATCCTAATGATAAGCTGGTAGCTATGTCTATTTTAGCTACCAGATACTTAATATGCAAAAAATGGAAAATGCGTACTGTACCCAGTGTCTCGGAAATTCAGAATTGTCTGAAAAAACAGTGCCTACTGGAACAAAAGGATACAAACATAGACAATGAAAATGACATAAGGAATTTTTTCAGTAAATGGTCTGTGTATATTAAAACACTGCCTGAAACTGAAATGGAATATATAATTTTTCCATTTCAAAATTCTGAATTAGTCCTTTTAGGCATATGGTAGATGGAGCAGGGAGAGAGATGGTTACTCCTTTCTTAAATAATTTTTTTTTTTTTTGTTTTTTTTTGTTTTTATTATTTTATTGTACAAATCATAATTTAATTCTGTGGTGGGGATATTGGAGGGGGGAAAGGGGGGGGAAGGGGAAAAAAAAATGCCAATATAAGGCGAATCAAGATAATTATTTCTTCTTTAATTTAGACTATAATGATAGTAAACCTTCCTTGAGGAGGATTTTGTGTTTGAAGTTATTTAATAAGTCTTGATTTGTTAAAATTGTCTGAAATATCAGAAGACAGCAATTCTTTTTGCTTTATCATTTTTTGTAACTGTTATGACTTCTGCTTGTAGCATTGTACAATACTGCCTTTATTGGTTAATAAACAATATTTAAAAAATAAATAAATTGCATGTTCTATATCAGTGAGAGCCAGCTTCCTAACACCTGGGGGCCACAGTGCAATATTTTAGAAGCCTTAAGGGCCGCAGATATATGTATTATTAGTAAACACTTATTAAACACATAATTATATCCTTCTTAAAAATGTCTAGTGGCACAGGGGATTTAGGTAAGATTTCAGAGTAGCCTCTATCTGCTGTTCTTCCCTCCAAGGGGCTCATTTGAGTTTTGGCCACCTTAAGAGCACATATTTTTTAGTTTATCTTTTCCAGGGGCCACAAAGACTAGTGCAGAAGGCCACCTGAGGCCCTTGGGCTACCAGTTGGCCAACCCTGTTCTATATGAACCAGAAATCTTTAATTTTGACTTTCATGTCCCTTTAAATGCTAAATATATTAAAATTTACTAAAAGAGCATTAACCTTTTTTGATTTTTACATGAATTCAAATTTACCCAGAAAAGACAACAATATCATAAATGACAAACTCTCAAGTGGCCGTATATAGACATAGTGAATATTCTAGGCCTGGGGGTGGCAAAAAAAGACTAGTGAATCTACCATTATTTATAAGAACCCTTAACCAAAGTGAGCATATATGAGAAACCCAAAAAATAAGCTACAATCCAGGAGAAAAAAGTATGCATGCTCAGTGTTCACATTGATTTCTATCCAAACTATCAAATAAAAAAATCTCTTTAATCCCTTAGAGACAGCTGACGTACCCTTCTAGTGGTGTAAAAGCTCAAGTCCCGTCGACAGCAGAGAGATTAGCCAATCAGATTGAGCTCGCATTCTATTGGCTGATCGGAACAGCCAATAGAATGCGAGCTCAATCTGATTGGCTGATTGGATCAGCCAATCGGATTGAACTTGATTCTGATTGGCTGATTCCATCAGCCAATCAGAATATTCCTACCTTAATTCCGATTGGCTGATAGAATCCTATCAGCCAATCGGAATTCGAGGGACGCCATCTTGGATGACGTCCCTTAAAGGAACCGTCATTCTTCAGTTGGACGTCGCCGGAAGAAGATGGGTCCGCGATGGAGGTCTTCAGGATGGAGGCGGTCGTCATCGGATGAAGATAGAAGATGCCGCTTGGATCAAGATGGTCGCCTCTTCTTCCCGGATAGGATGAAGACTTTGGACCCTCTTCTGGACTTCTTCAGTGGATGTCTAGCCCCCGCTTGGGTTGGATGAAGATATCGGAGCCAGGATGGATCGGTGATACCCGGTGAGGTGAAGACAAGGTAGGATGATCTTCAGGGGCTTAGTGTTAGGTTTATTTAAGGGGGGTTTGGGTTAGATTAGGGGTATGTGGGTGGTGGGTTGTAATGTTGTGGGGGGGGTATTGTATTTTTTTTTTACAGGCAAAAGAGCTGAACTTCTTGGGGCATGCCCCGCAAAGGGCCCTGTTCAGGGCTGGTAAGGTAAAAGAGCTTTGAACTTTAGTAATTTAGAATAGGGTAGGGAATTTTTTATTTTGGGGGTCTTTGTTATTTTATTAGGGGGCTTAGAGTAGGTGTAATTCGTTTAAAATTGTTGTAATATTTTTCTTATGTTTGTAAATATTTTTTTATTTTTTGTAACTTAGTTCTTTTTTATTTTTTGTACTTTAGTTAGTTTATTTCATTGTAGTTATTTGTAGGAATTGTATTTAATTTATTTATTGATAGTGTAGTGTTAGGTTTAATTGTAGGTAATTGTAGGTATTTTATTTAATTAATTTAATGATAGTATAGTGTTAGGTTTAATTGTAACTTAGGTTAGGATTTATTTTACAGGTAATTTTGTAATTATTTTAACTATTTTAGCTATTAAATAGTTCTTAACTATTTAATAGCTATTGTACCTGGTTAAAATAATTACAAAGTTGCCTGTCAAATAAATATTAATCCTAAAATAGCTATAATATAATTATAATTTATATTGTAGCTATATTAGGATTTATTTTACAGGTAAGTATTTAGCTTTAAATAGGAATAATTTATTTAATAAGAGATAATTAATTTTGTTAGATGTAAATTATATTTAACTTAGGGGGGTGTTATTGTTAGGGTTAGACTTAGCTTTAGGGGTTAATACATTTATTAGAATAGCGGTGAGCTCCAGTCGGCAGATTAGGGGTTAATAATTGAAATTAGGTGTCGGCGATGTTAGGGAGAAAAGATTAGGGGTTAATACTCTTTATTATAGAGTTAGTGAGGCGGATTAGGGGTTAATAACTTTATTATAGTAGCGCTCAGGTCCGCTCAGCAGATTAGGGGTTAATAAGTGTAGGCAGGTGGAGGCGACGTTGTGGGGGGCAGATTAGGGGTTAATAAATATAATATAGGGGTCGGCGATGTTAGGGCAGCAGATTATGGGTACATAGGGATAATGTAAGTAGCGGCGGTTTACGGAGCGGCAGATTAGGGGTTAATAATAATAATATGCAGGGGTCAGCGATAGCGGGGGCGGCAGATTAGGGGTTAATAAGTGTAAGGCTAGGGGTGTTTAGACTCGGGGTACATGTTAGAGTGTTAGGTGCAGACGTAGGAAGTGTTTCCGCATAGCAAACAATGGGGCTGCGTTAGGAGCTGAACGCGGCTTTTTTGCAGGTGTTAGGTTTTTTTTCAGCTCAAACAGCCCCATTGTTTTCTATGGGAGAATCGTGCACGAGCACGTTTTTGAGGCTGGCCGCTTGCGTAAGCAACTCTGGTATGGAGAGTTGAAGCTGCGTTAAATATGCTCTACGCTCCTTTTTTGGAGCCTAACGCAGCCTTTATGTGGACTCTCAATACCAGAGTTATTTTTATGGTGCGGCCAGAAAAAAGCCGGCATTAGCTACGCGGGTCTTTACCGACAAAACTCCAAATCTAGGCCTAAATAAATTAAAGTGAATGTAAACTTTCATGAATTAGTGCCTATTTTTTTACAAATACTTACCTTTCTCTTCAGCAAAGCCAGATCGTCGATCCCACGCCGGCCTCTCACGCTGTACTTACACAGAAATGACGCAACCAGCTTCCTCCAATCATGGCATGGCCTCACGAGATGGACGCTCTGGGAGGGAAGCCATGATTGGAGGAAGCTGGTCATCATTGGTGACGTATGTACAGAGGAGCTACGGGCGGGGAACCGCCGATCCGGCTTTGCTCAAGAGAAAGGTAAGTATTTGTTAAAATACACTGCAATGTAAACTTTCATGAATGAAAGTACCCCTGTTTTAATAGTATTTTTAAAAACCAGGCACCAATTCATGAAAGTGTACATTCACTTAAAGACATATGGGGCCGGCGATGTTAGGGCATAAATATAAATTAATTCATTTAGTACATATTTAAAAATATATGTATGTATCATCTGAGTGGAACTCAGGTGAAGAACTAGTCATTTACACTGATAACACTTTACACCCAATGATTTACCACTTCATCTTAAAGATTACACCACCAATAGAAACTCAGTACATATTAAGTTGCCAATCAAACTTTTTTTTCTTTCTTTGGTTCATTCAATTATTGTATTTTCAAGATCAGAAGCATTTGCAGAGGTGCTAGTAAACTAATATCTATTATTATAGTAGAAAACTTCATTATTATTTTTTTTAGATAGCACATAACTATAGGATGTACTTGGATCTTCTCCTTACCCTGCTTTTCTTCTTGTCCTGGGTAGTGCACTGTACATGTAAATTAGTTACTACTTGTTAAATTTAAGGCACTTGGCAGCTTTTAAAAGTTGTCAAATCTACAGTTATCAATGATAAAGCTTGGTGCTCCCCAGTAACCCTCTAGAACTGCCATTTGTACCTAGTGCCCAAAACAATTAGCTTGTATGTGACATTTTTGTGTTAACATAGTTTTCCTTATTTAAAACCTGGTATTATTTTGTAAGTTTAGAGTCTGTGAGCTGTGTGTGCATCATTTTACAAGCTGCTGAGTATAGTTCCTATAAACTAATTTAAGCCAGAAGTACTTATTTTATGATAATAGGCAGAAATAGGTATAGATATGTTTGTCACGTTCACATACATAAATGCACATTCTGTCAATCATGTGCAACACTCAGAGGGTAAATAATTCAACTACATTGTCATGTTTAATTTACCATTTGACTGCATCCTGGAATAAAGCAAACTTTGCATCTTTATGTAGCATAAATATTCACAAATCTGTCCCTACACACAATTGAAATGTTATCGTGACTTTGACAGGAGTAGTGCTAGAAAAATAGGAAATGTAACCAAGCAGGTTCCTACCTCTTGCCTACTTTCCATGACCTGAATTTATTTCTGATGGAATCATTAGCAATCCTTCACCTACACTTTTTTTTAGTGCTGACTGAGTTTTTGCCATCACTTAGCCAGCCACATTTTTGGGTAAAATTCTACAAATTGGTGATTAAGACATAGCAGTTGAAGTTAATGCTTTTGTTGTGTGTGTATATTAGATATGATCACTACTTTGTATGCAGGTCTTATAGCATCCAGACCTTGTATTTTATCATAATTAGTGGTCGGACTTACATATCATTTTGTTATGTCATTGCCTGTAACTTTGATGTCAAATCTATACCATTTTATTTATAAAAAACTTATCTGAGAAGCATTTTACCTCATTTTTTATCGTCTTGAAAACTTATTTCCTTATTTTCAAAAATATCTAAATGGCTTAACATTTGAAAGTTCACTGCCTGGTCTTATTTTAAAAATGATAATCATAATAATAATTATTATATTCATTAGAATTTCTATTTGACGATAATTCAACTACTTACTTTCTCTCTCTTTGTCTCTTTTTTTTTTTGTTATATATATATAAATACACACACACACACACACACACATATAGTATATATGTTTTAGCCACACCCATTGCTGACAGGTGTATAAAATCCAGCACATAGCCATGAAATCTCCATGGGCGAACAATGGATCATTCTGAAGAGCTCAGTGACAGTCAACTGTAAGTGAAATTATTGTGAAGTGTCTCTTGGTAGACCAAGCAAACTTACAAAAAGGGGCTGCCAAGTGCTGAAGTCCTTAGTGCATAAAAAGCTCTTATCATCTGTTGCATCTCTAGAAGCAACATCAGCACAAGAACTGTGCATAGGGAGCTTCATTAAATGGGATTTGGGATGAACAGGAATGCTGATTGCGTGCCAGGCCTTTTCGTTCAACATCAGTGCCTGACCTCACAAATGCTCTTTTGTCTTAAAGGGCACAAATTCCCACAAACGCATGCAAAAAACTTGTGGAAAGCCTTCCCAGAAGAGTGACAGATGTTATAGCCTTAAAGGGGAGTCAACCTACTTTTTGTGATTGATTTGTGCATTTTGATGTTTTATTAATGTGAACTATATGGAGTTCTGCAGGTGCGAATGCACAGTGATCCTCAACAGCAGAGGATTCATTCTTCCTATCTAGGGCGAGATTACTGCGTCGCCCATAAATTCACCTCGCACATCAGGGAATCACATAAACCGTGCCGGCAGTACATATACTGCCGTAAGTCGGATAAACTGTCAATGTCCAGAAATGTGCGTAAATACACATTTCTGGAGTCGCTAGTGACTTACGGCAGTATATAAACTGCCGGTGTCTAAGAAAAAAAATGATACATCACAGTAAAAGTCTAACCCGCCTCCCCAAAAAAACCCTGACACGTCAAAACCCTTATACCAGCCGTCACCCCACATCGCAAATAATAATAAATGTATTAACCTCTAAACCGCCACCCCCCACAATGCAATATACCTAATAAATGTGTTTAACCTCTAATCCGCCAACTACAACATCACAAACTACTTAATAAATGTATTAACCCTTAATCCGCCATCCCCCCACAACACAATAAACCTAATTACACTATTAACCCCTAAACCGTCATCCCCTCACAATGCAAATAACTAATGTAATCACTAAGCCCCCTAACCTAACACCCCTGAATTAACCCCAATTACATAAAATAAAAAAATACTAAGTTAATGGGACACTGAACCCAATTTTTTTTTCTATCATGATTCAGATAGAGCATGCAATTTTAAGCAACTTTCTAATTTACTCCTATTATCAAATTCTTTTCATTCTCTTGGTATTTTTATTTGAAATGCAATAATGTAAGTTTAGATGCCGACCCATTTTTGGTGAACACACTGTGTTGTTCTTGCTGATTGGTGGGTAAATTCACCTACCAATAAACAAGTGCTTTCCATGGTTCTGAACCAAAAAAATTGCTTAGATGCCTTATTTTTCAAATAAAGAAAGGAAGAGAACGAAGAAAAATTGATAATAGGAGTAAATTAGAAAGTTGTTTAAAATTGCATGCTCTATCTGAATCACGAAAGAAAAAATGTGGGTTCAGTGTCCCTTTAAAATAAAAAATCTTAAGATTAAATGAAAATAAATAAATCTAAAATAACAAAAAATAAAAAAGTCTAAAATTACAGACAAAAATTAGAAAAATTAAACCTAATCTAATACCCCTATAAAAATAACCCCCCCCCCCAAATAAAAACACCCCCTAATCTTAAAAGGGCAATCAGCTCTTTTGCAGCCCATTAAAATAAAAAAAAATCCCTAATCGAAAAAAAACCCCACCCCCCCAAAAAAAAAAGCTTAAGTCTAACCCCGAAATAGGTAATCACCATTCCTGAAGAGCAGTGGTGAAGGTCTTCTTCCAGGCAGCAACATCTTCATCCAGCGCGGGGACCTCTTCTATCTTCATCCAGTGCGGAGCGGAGGTGGCCGCGGCACAGAGCCGACGGCCGCGGAGCCATAAAGCGTGGAGGATCCTCTTAATGCGATCGCCGCCGCACACTGAAGCTTGAATGCAAGGTACCCGTTTTATATTTGGGGTACCTTGCATTAATATTAGCTGAAAAAATTAAATCAGCCAATAGGATATGAGCTACTGAAATCCTATTGGCTGGTTTGAACATGCATGCATGTGTTACAGTATTAAAAAAAACTAGAAGATATGAGGTATCACATTAATCTAATTTCACAAAAATAGACTAGTGGTTCCTAATGCCTCATTACATATCAATTGGACATCACTGGAGAATACCCATAAATGGGCACATATGGCTTTATCAAAATTAATGAGCCATCAACTAAGCATTGCCAAAATGCTGTCCTGTTACTGCCCTGAGATATACAATCCTGGCTTACCTTGTGCTAAGATTCCCATTAAGATATGTTATTTCATTAACAGAAGACCACTTTCTTATTATTGTTATTTCTATAAGAGTGGAATATACTGATAAGAGACATCGAATTTGTTATTGAACATTATAGAAAAAAAAATAGATCCAGGCGACAATGACACAATAAACATTAATTAGGTATGCAAAGATGTCTTAAAACAAAATGATTGTTACTATTAACACATTAACCATTTTCTTGCAATTTCCACAAACGTTTAGTAACTTGTATATCTGGCTCATTTTCTTATTATGAGAAAAAAATGTTGCTTCACAAATTTGTTGACATTTTTTGCTATTTTTATGGCTAAATAGAGACATGTTGCCGGGAGATATCTACTATGCTGGTCCTAGAGAATATCCAGTTAGCTGCAATAGGTGACAAATGAAAGGATACACTTTAATATTCTCTACAGGAATAAGTGTACACAACCCCAAATGTTTCTGTTTTCAAATGTTAAGGAAGTGATAGAACTTACCAGTGTGATTGATGTAAAATGTTAACCTTGATTGACCATCCCAATTAAAATGATGAATTTCATTGTATTTTAAATGGCTTAGGGTTTAGGATTAAAGTTTCTACTAATGTGGGACTAATTGAGGCTGCATTCCCAGGTATTTTAAGATAATATTCAGAATATACTGTTGCAGAGCTCTATGATTAAAGAACCTGCAGAAGAATTTTCTTTCCTTACCTTCAGCTCTGCCTTCAATTGCACTCAAACTGGCCCACCAGAGCCTGAAGCAGCAATATCTTTGGATGTCATATGATGTTCTACCATGCATGTGAGAATGCAGCCCTGTATAAGTGTGATTCTACTAGTGTGGCTGTGTGTATGTTAATACAGGGGTTAGCATTGCAGGTTTAGATAGCAGTATTGTAACATCACATGTTCACATCTCTTAAGTGAACATTTATAAGTGAAGCATTAACAAATGGGCAAAAGAATTATACAATAATTATACTCAATACTCACCACACTGCTGCTTATTAACTAACAAACTGCATATTGACATCTGCTAAGGAATGCTAAGTTAACCTACTCTCTCTTTTGCTTTCAGGTATGTGAATTGGGTCCTGCATTCAACTCCTGCTAAACTCCCTGTTTTCTGTGTCAATTGCACTCTAACCGCTAGATTTGGAGTTTTGTCGGTAACGACCCGAAAATCTAACGCCGGCTTTTTTCTGGCCGCACCATAAAAATAACTCTGGTATTGAGAGTCCACATAAAGGCTGTGTTAGGCTCCAAAAAAGGAGCGTAGAGCATTTTTAACGCAGCTTCAACTCTCAATACCAGCGGTGCTTACGGACGCGGCCAGCCTCAAAAACGTGCTCGTGCACGATTCCCCCATAGGAAACAATGGGGCTGTTTGAGCTGAAAAAAAACCTAACACCTGCAAAAAAGCAGCGTTCAGCTCTTAACGCAGCCCCATTGTTTGCTATGGGGAAACACTTCCTACGTCTGCACCTAACACTCTAACATGTACCCCGAGTCTAAACACCCCTAACCTTACACTTATTAACCCCTAATCTGCCGCCCCCGCTATCGCTGACACCTGCATTTTATTTTTAACCCCTAATCTGCCGCTCCGTAAACCGCCGCTACTTACATTATCCCTATGTACCCCTAATCTGCTGCCCCTAACACCGCCGACCCCTATATTATATTTATTAACCCCTAATCTGCCCCCCACAACGTCGCCTCCACCTGCCTACACTTATTAACCCCTAATCTGCCGACCGGAGCTCACCGCTATTCTAATAAATGTATTAACCCCTAAAGCTAAGTCTAACCCTAACACCCCCCTAAGTTAAATATAATTTACATCTAACGAAATTAATTAGCTCTTATTAAATAAATTATTCCGATTTAAAGATAAATACTTACCTGTAAAATAAATCCTAATATAGCTACAATATAAATTATAATTATATTGTAGCTATTTTAGGATTAATATTTATTTTACAGGCAACTTTGTAATTATTTTAAACAGGTACAATAGCTATTAAATAGTTAAGAACTATTTAATATCTAAAATAGTTAAAATAATTACAAAATTACCTGTAAAATAAATACTAACCTAAGTTACAATTAAACCTAACACTACACTATCAATAAATTAATTAAATAAACTACCTACAATTACCTACAATTAACCTAACACTACACTATCAATAAATTAATTAAATACAATTCCTACAAATAAATACAATTAAATAAACTAGCTAAAGTACAAAAAATAAAAAAGAACTAAGTTACAAAAAATAAAAAAATATTTACAAACATAAGAAAAATATTACAACAATTTTAAACTAATTACACCTACTCTAAGCCCCCTAATAAAACAACAAAGCCCCCCAAAATAAAAAATGCCCTACCCTATTCTAAATTACTAAAGTTAAAAGCTCTTTTACCTTACCAGCCCTGAACAGGGCCCTTTGCGGGGCATGCCCCAAGAAGTTCAGCTCTTTTGCCTGTAAAAAAAACCATACAATACCCCCCCCCAACATTACAACCCACCACCCACATACCCCTAATATAACCCAAACCCCCCTTAAATAAACCTAACACTAAGCCCCTGAAGATCTTCCTACCTTGTCTTCACCTCACCGGGTATCACCGATCGGTCCTGGCTCCGATATCTTCATCCAACCCAAGCGGGGGCTAGACATCCACTAAAGAAGTCCAGAAGAGGGTCCAAAGTCTTCATCCTATCCGGAAAGAAGAGGCGATCCGGACCGGCAACCATCTTGATCCAAGCGGCATCTTCTATCTTCATCCGATGACGACCGGCTCCATCCTGAAGACCTCCACCGCGGACCCATCTTCTTCCGGCGACGTCCAACTGAAGAATGACGGTTCCTTTAAGGGACGTCATCCAAGATGGCGTCCCTCGAATTCCGATTGGCTGATAGGATTCTATCAGCCAATCGGAATTAAGGTAGGAATATTCTGATTGGCTGATGGAATCAGCCAATCAGAATCAAGTTCAATCCGATTGGCTGATCCAATCAGCCAATCAGATTGAGCTTGCATTCTATTGGCTGTTCAGATCAGCCAATAGAATGCGAGCTCAATCTGATTGGCTGATTGGATCAGCCAATCGGATTGAACTTGATTCTGATTGGCTGATTCCATCAGCCAATCAGAATATTCCTACCTTAATTCCGATTGGCTGATAGAATCCTATCAGCCAATCGGAATTTGAGGGACGCCATCTTGGATGACGTCCCTTAAAGGAACCGTCATTCTTCAGTTGGACGTCGCCGGAAGAAGATGGGTCCGCAGTGGAGGTCTTCAGGATGGAGCCGGTCGTCATCGGATGAAGATAGAAGATGCCGCTTGGATCAAGATGGTTGCCGGTTTGGATCGCCTCTTCTTCCCGGATAGGATGAAGACTTTGGACCCTCTTCTGGACTTCTTCAGTGGATGTCTAGCCCCCGCTTGGGTTGGATGAAGATATCGGAGCCAGGACCGATCGGTGATACCCGGTGAGGTGAAGACAAGGTAGGAAGATCTTCAGGGGCTTAGTGTTAGGTTTATTTAAGGGGGGTTTGGGTTAGATTAGGGGTATGTGGGTGATGGGTTGTAATGTTGGGGGGGTATTGTATGTTTTTTTTTACAGGCAAAAGAGCTGAACTTCTTGGGGCATGCCCCGCAAAGGGCCCTGTTCAGGGCTGGTAAGGTAAAAGAGCTTTTAACTTTAGTAATTTAGAATAGGGTAGGGCATTTTTTATTTTGGGGGGCTTTGTTGTTTTATTAGGGGGCTTAGAGTAGGTGTAATTAGTTTAAAATTGTTGTAATATTTTTCTTATGTTTGTAAATATTTTTTTATTTTTTGTAACTTAGTTCTTTTTTATTTTTTGTACTTTAGCTAGTTTATTTAATTGTATTTATTTGTAGGAATTGTATTTAATTAATTTATTGATAGTGTAGTGTTAGGTTAATTGTAGGTAATTGTAGGTAGTTTATTTAATTAATTAATTTATTGATAGTGTAGTGTTAGGTTTAATTGTAACTTAGGTTAGTATTTATTTTACAGGTAATTTTGTAATTATTTTAACTATTTTAGCTATTAAATAGTTCTTAACTATTTAATAGCTATTGTCCCTGGTTAAAATAATTACAAAGTTGCCTGTAAAATAAATATTAATCCTAAAATAGCTACAATATAATTATAATTTATATTGTAGCTATATTAGGGTTTATTTTACAGGTAAGTATTTAGCTTTAAATAGGAATAATTTATTTAATAAGAGTTAATTTATTTCGTTAGATGTAAATTATATTTAACTTAGGGGGGTGTTAGTGTTAGGGTTAGACTTAGCTGTAGGGGTTAATACATTTATTAGAGTAGCAGTGAGCTCCGGTCGGCAGATTAGGGGTTAATAATTGAAGTTAGGTGTCGGCGATGTTAGGGAGGGCAGATTAGGGGTTAATACTATTTATTATAGGGTTAGTGATGCGGATTAGGGGTTAATAACTTTATTATAGTAGCGCTCAGGTTCGCTCGGCAGATTAGGGGTTAATAAGTGTAGGCAGATGGAGGCGACGTTGATGGGGGCAGATTAGGGGTTAATAAATATAATACAGGGGTCGGCGGTGTTAGGCGGAGCAGATTAGGGGTACATAAGGATAACGTAGGTGGTGGTCGGCAGATTAGGGGTTAAAAAAATTTATTCGAGTGTTGGCGATGTGGGGGGACCTCGGTTTAGGGGTACATAGGTAGTTTATGGGTGTTAGTGTACTTTAGAGTACAGTAGTTAAGAGCTTTAGAAACCGGCGTTAGCCCAGAAAGCTCTTAACTACTGACTTTTTTCCTGCGGCTGGAGTTTTGTCGTTAGATGTCTAACGCTCACTTCAGAAACGACTCTAAATACCGGAGTTATAAAAATCCCATTGAAAAGATAGGATATGCAATTTACGTAAGGGGATCTGCGGTATGGAAAAGTCGCGGCTGAAAAGTGAGCGTTAGACCCTATTTTGAGTGACTCCAAATACCGGCGGTAGCCTAAAACCAGCGTTAGGAGCCTCTAACGCTGGTTTTCACGGCTACCGCCAAACTCCAAATCTAGGTCTAAGTTTCTCTTTTGGTATGTGTCTGTAGTCTGTGAAATGTTATGTATTTACACTGCTGATATCTTGTATTTTATCTATGTGATGTTCAAACCTTGTCATTACTTGTGATATTTCCTAAATTTATAACTTCACTAATGGTATAACCCCAGCCTCCTCCAAATTCGATTGCCTGTTTTTTTTAACTTATCTTACCCTGAATAAAATTTTATCAATTGGCATTTTGACTGTCCTTTGGTCATGTCATTAACTCATTTATTGTAATTAGCTGAATGCTCTGTCCTAAAAATTTTAATACTGCTGTGGGGTAGCATTGCAGGGGTTAGCATTGTAGGTTTAGATAGCAGTATTGTAACATCACATGTTAAGTGAGGCATTAACAATTAGGCAAAATAATTATACAAGAATTAAGTAAACATTTAAAAAGTGAGGCATTAACAATTGGGCAAAAGAATTATACTAGAATTGGACAAGGATTGGGCAAGGTATAAGGCAAGTTCTGTTGTAATACTGTGTTTTATCCACTGCTTGCTTAGTTTGTAATAATGTTCAATATCTTCATATTCCCTTTTGCTACCTTTTGTCTCTATAGCACACTACATTACTCAATTACTCCTTCCCCCTCACCACCTGCACTGTTCATTAGCCCATCTCTTTTAACCTCACCTTACTTTTGTATTCACATATTGCTAAAGACTCTCTCTCCCCCTTGCACTTCATTCCATAAACAGCCTCATTACTGCAAATCTGCATCTCATCTCATGTCCCTCTCCCTCTTGCTCATACTAGCTGCTGGTGACATCTCCCCTAATCCTGGTCCCCCACAACTTTCTAGCCTTGCACATCCATGTGCGCCTTTCAATAGACTTTAAAAAAAACTCTGGTGACCTTATTTTCATTTATCTTGCATCTAAAGCCGCCACCCCCTTCACTTGTGCACTCTGGAACTCTCACTCTGTTTGCAACAAGTTCACTTCTATCCATGACTAGTGATGTCCCGAACTGTTCGCCCGCGAACGGTTCACAGCGAACATAGCTTGTTCGCGTTCGCATTTGTGGGCGAACACATGGCGATGTTTGATTCGCACCTATGTGTCATCATTGTGGAAACTTTGACCCTTTATGTCACAGCCGCCTGACACATTAGAGCCAATCAACATCAAACACTCCCTCACAGACACTCCCAGCTACTCGGAATCCGGCATTTTAGACTCATAACGACCTTGCTTTTTTAATGATAGGACGTGTTATGTTTTTGCTCCTGACATTCATAGGAAAAACATAGCTAGGCTAGTGTATTTACAGTCCAGAAGGACTCCACTCATCTCTGCTGCAAGCATAGCACCCCAAAAAGCCCTTTTTAGGGCTATATTTCGTTTTTTTTTTTTTTTTTTATTTCTTTTTTTTTTATTAGCATTTGCCTGGCTTTCAGCTGTGTGTTTAAGGCTCACAGCATATGCTGTGACTACTGCCACCACTGATATCTCCCTAACAACATTAGTTTAAATTTAACTAACCCAAAAATATAATTATTTTTCTAGTGTAATTTTTTTTCATTTTCTATCAGGCCAGTGTCACACAGCATATACTCTGGTTCATTGCTCTGTGCCAGCCAGCAGCCAGCAGTGTTAATATCCGTTTATAACATTATTTTTAATTTAAAAAAAAAACACAAAAAAATATTTTTCTAGTGTAATCTAATTACATTTACTATCATGCCTGTGTCTGTCAGGCTCACCCAGCATTAATATACCTCTTTTTTTTTTCAGTCTTTTGGTTAATTGGTCTGTGCCAGGCAGCCACCCAGCACTCATATCTATTTTTCTTTCACCTTAATTTTAATATAAAAAAAAAAAAAGTTTAAATTTGTTTGCTAGTGTAATCAAATCTAATTTTCTATCCGGCCTGTGTGTTTTGCTGACATAGAGAGCCTACTGTGTTTACTTGCTGCCCTCCCTAGTCTATGAGCCACGACTCATATGTGTTTAACCTTTTTTTAATTTCCACCCCCAAAAAATAATTTCAATCATTTTTCTAGTGTAATCTAATAGTATTTTCTATCAGGCGTGTGTGTATCCGACATACATAGCCTACTGTTTTTAATAGCTGCCCTTCCAAGGCTATCAGCCACGACTCATATGTATGTGCTTAACCTTTTTCTTAAAATTTCCAAAAAAAAGTCTTTAAATCATTATGCTAGTGTAATCTAATTGTATTTTCTATCAGGCCTGTGTCTAACTGTCTATCTGACTTACACAGCATACTGTTGTTATAATTGCTGCCCTACGTAGCAGCCAGCCATTGCGACCACTCATAGAGTCATATGTGCATTGCACTTCTTAACATAATTTTAATATTAAAATCTAAAATTTAAAAATATTTTGCTAGTGTAATGTAACTTAATTTTCTATCAGTCCTGTGTTTTTGTCACTTACACAGCATACTGTGTTAAATTACTGCCCTACCTACCATCCACGACTCATATCTGCCAGCCTGTCTGCCAGGCCCAAGTAGCCAATTAGTGGCACCAATCACAATTCTTGTAACAGTAATAAAAAAATAAAAAAACATAATTTTTTGGACTGCAAATATTCAGTCTCCTAGGGCCATTGAATTTCATTTACCTCCTGCCTGCCACTGCCAGCCTTTTGTGCCAGGCCGTCTAGCCAACTATTTACACCAATCATAATTGTTGTCACAGTCAGACAGTATAGTTATTAATTTAAATAAAAAATTTTTTTAGTGTTGATCTTAACCCTCAGTTTGCTCGTGCCTTTGAATTGCACTTTTCTACAGCCTTCCAAGCCTGTGTGCCAGGCCTACTTAAAAAATATTTACACCAATCATATTTGTTGTGACAGTATTCTAATAATTAAAAATTAAAATTTTTGGTAATAGTTGCTGTGATTTGAATCCTCAGTTTGCTGGTGCCATTGAATAGCACTTTCCTCCTGCCTTGCAGCCTGCTGTGAGCCAGGCCCACCTAGCCAATTGTTGTCACCAATCATATTTCTGTTAACAGTATTGCAAAAATTGTCAATCATCACTGTTTAGACTGTCAGTAATCAGTCTCCTAGTGTCCTTGAATTGCATCTCCCTCCTGCCTGCCATCCTTTTGTGCCAGGCCGTCTTGCCAACTATTTACACCAATCCTAATTTTTTGTCACAGTATAGTTACTAATTAAAATTAAAAAAATCTTTATTGTTGATGATCTTAACCCTCAGTTAAGATCGGTGTCGTATCAGCTATTAAACTAATAAGAACAGTACTACCAAAATACAGCCAATGAAGGGCCTTAGGAAGACTGAGCCAAGGTTGGATTGTAGTATTTGGTTAGGCTAATCATGATGGCCATGTAGACCACCATGTAGTAATAAGAACAGTACTACCAAAATACAGCCAATGAAGGGCCTTAGGAAGACTGAGCCAAGGTTGGATTGTAGTATTTGGTTAGGCTAATCATGATGGCCATGTAGACCACCACCACCGAGAGTCCTGGAAGTAACAGGGATGATGAGATGAAAGTGCTAAGAATAGTACTACTTGAAACAACAGAGTTAGCCATGGGTGTTAATCCAAGACCGCTTGGATTTATTTTTGTATTGGGTGCAGCTAATCATGCAGGCCATATAGAGCTGACAACATTCGGTGTTGTATCAGCTATAAAAATAATAAGAACTGTACTATCAAAATACAGACAATGAAGGGCCTATGAAGACTGAGCAAAGGTTGGATTGTAGTATTTTGTTCGGCTAATCATGATGGCCATGTAGACCGCCCGTAACAGGGATGAAAGTGCTAAGAATAGTACTAATTGAAACAACAGAGTTAGCCATGGGTGTTAGTCTAAGACCACTCAGCTTTTTTTTGGGTTTGGGTGCAGCTAATCATGAAGGACAGATAGACCTGCCACCATTTGGTGTTGTAACAGGTATGAAAATGCAAAGAACAGTACTACATAACACAACCTACTTACCATGGGTCCCAGAACATATGTTTGGTTGTTATATTTTGTAAGGGTAATCATGCAGGCCATATAGACCTCCACCGATAGGGTGATTATGAGTAACAGCTATTAAAATGCGAAGGACATTACTAATTAACACAACATAGTTACCATGGGTCGCAGACCAAGAGCAGATGTCTTATTATATTTTGT
Source organism: Bombina bombina (assembly GCF_027579735.1). NCBI lineage: Eukaryota > Metazoa > Chordata > Amphibia > Anura > Bombinatoridae > Bombina > Bombina bombina. The sequence goes on along the minus strand of NC_069503.1, from coordinate 235,741,297 downwards.
ATGGGTAATCATCCAGGCCGTATAGACCTCACCAAATAGGGGGAGTTACAGAGATTAAAGTGCTAAGAATGGTAGTACTTAAAACACAACCTCGTTAAAATAGGTAGCAGACCACATGTCTTATTATTATAATTTTTCAGGGTAACCTGGCAGGCCATATAGAACTCCCCCGATAGGGGGGGGGGGGGGAACAGGGATTAAAGTGCTAAGAAAAGTACTAATTGACACAAGCTAGTTGGGTCCAAGAACGCATGTTTGATTATTAGAATTTATTAGGGTAATTATATATCTAACAAATCTATTTCTCTTCTATCGATTCTATCTAACTATCAATCTATGTATATCTATCTATCCTATCTATCACTATCAATCTATCTTCTGTCCGGGATGTTTTGAGACAGCCACTTTGGGAATGTTAGTTGATTTAGACCCATTATGGCTTAAAAGCAGACTCTGCATCAACTATGTAATTTTCCATGGGAGTTTTGCCAGGGATCCCCCTCCAGCATGCAACTTTTCCATCACTATTGTGGCCAGAAAGAGTCCTTGTAGGTTTTAAAGTTCGCCTGCCTATTGAATTCAATGGCGGTTTGCGCGGTTCGTGCGTTCGCGAACAATACCGGAAGTTCGAGTCCGCGGTTCGCGACATCACTATCCATGACCTCTTTATCTCCCTCTCTCTCAACCTTCTGGCTCTCACAGAAACCTGGCTCTCTGCTTTAGACACAGCATCCATTGCTGCACTGTCATATGGGGGTCTCCAATTCAGCCACACTCCTAGGTCTGGTAATAGACAGAGGTGGTGTTGGTATCTTACTTTCCTCTCGTTGCACCTTTCAACAAATACAGCCCTTCTCTTCCCTCACATTTTTTTCATTTGAAGCACACATGATTCGCTTATTCTCTCCCCTCTCTATCGGCTAGATTACGAGTTCTGCGTTAGCCTTAAAAAGCAGCGTTGAGAGGTCCCAACGCTGCTTTTTAACGCCCGCTGGTATTACGAGTCTGACAGGTACAGGTGTACCGCTCACTTTTCTTCCGCGACTCGAGGCTACCGCAAATCCCCTTACGTCAATTGCGTATCCTATCTTTTCAATAGGATTTGCCTAATGCCAGTATTACGAGTCTTGGAAGAAGTGAGCGGTAGACCCTCTCCTGTCAAGACTCCTACCGCATTTAAAAGTCAGTAGTTAAGAGTTTTATGGGCTAACGCCGTAACATAAAACTCTTAACTAAAGTGCTAAAAAGTACATTAACACCCATAAACTACCTATAAACCCCTAAACCGAGGGCCCCCCCACATCGCAAACACTATAATAAAAATTTTTAGCCCTAATCTGCCGACCGGACATCGCCGCCACTTTAATAAATGTATTAACCCCTAAACCGCCGCACTCCCGCCTCGCAAACACTAGTTAAATTTTATTAACCCCTAATCTGCCGTCCCTAACATCGCCGACACCTACCTACATTTATTAATCCCTAATCTGCCACCCACAACGTCACCGCTACTATATTAAATGTATTAACCCCTAAACCTAAGTCTAACCCTTAACCTAACCCCCCCTAATTTAAATATAATTTAAATTAATCTAAATTAAATTACTAATAACTAAATTATTCCTATTTAAAACGAAATACTTACCTATAAAATAAACCCTAATATAACTACAATATAACTAATAGTTACATTGTAGCTATTTTAGGATTTATTTTTATTTTACAGGCAACTTTGTATTTATTTTGACTAGGTACAATAGTTATTAAATAGTTATTAACTATTTAATAACTACCTAGCTAAAATAAATACAAATATACCTGTAAAATAAACCCTAACCTAAGTTACAATTACACCTAACACTACTCTATAATTAAATGAATTACCTAAACTACCTACAATTAGATACAATTAAATTAAATCAACTAAATTACAGGGGGGAAAAAACACTAAATTACTGTAAATAAAAAAGAAATTAAAATTTTTTAAACTAATTGCACCTAATCTAATCACCCCAATAAAATAAAAAATCCCCCCAAAATAAAAAAATTCCCTACCCTATATTAAATTACAAATAGCCCTTAAAAGGGCCTTTTGCGGGGCATTGCCCCAAATTAATCAGCTCTTTTACCTGTAAAAAAAGAAATACAATACCACCCCCCAACATTACAACCCACCACCCAACCCTACTCTAAAACCCACCCAAACCCCCCTTAAAAAAAACTAACACTAACCCCCTGAAGATCACCCTACCTTGAGCCGTCTTCACCCAGCCGGGCACAAGTGGTCCTTCAGAGGGGCAGAAGTCTTTATCCGATCGGGGCAGAAGAGGTCCTCCAGACGGCAGAAGTCTTCATCCATGCGGCATCTTCTATCTTCATCCTTCCAGAGCGGAGCGGGTTCATCTTGAAGACATCCGACGCAGAGCATCCTCTTCTGTCCACGGCCGACGACTGAATGAAGGTTCCTTTAAGTGACGTCATCCAAGATGGCGTCCCTTGAATTCCGATTGGCTGATAGGATTCTATCAGCCAATCGGAATTAAGGTAGGAAAAATCCTATTGGCTGATGCAATCAGCCAATCGGATTGAAGTTCAATCCGATTGGCTGATCCAATCAGCCAATAGGATTGAGCTTGCATTCTATTGGCTGATTGGAACAGCCAATAGAATGCAAGCTCAATCCTATTGGCTGATTGGATCAGCCAATAGGATTTTTCCTACCTTAATTCCGATTGGCTGATAGAATCCTATCAGCCAATCGGAATTCAAGGGACGCCATCTTGGATGACGTCACTTAAAGGAACCTTCATTCAGTCGTCGGCCGTGGACAGAAGAGGATGCTCTGCGTCGGATGTCTTCAAGATGGACCCGCTCCGGAAGGATGAAGATAGAAGATGCCGCATGGATGAAGACTTCTGCCGTCTGGAGGACCTCTTCTGCCCCGATCGGATGAAGACTTCTGCCCCTCTGGAGGACCACTTGTGCCCGGCTGGGTGAAGACGGCTCAAGGTAGGATGATCTTCAGGGGGTTAGTGTTAGGTTTTTTTTAAGGGGGGTTTGGGTGGGTTTTAGAGTAGGGTTGGGTGGTGGGTTGTAATTTTGGGGGATGGTATTGTATTATTTTTTTTACAGGTAAAAGAGCTGATTAATTTGGGGCAATGCCCCGCAAAAGGCCCTTTTAAGGGCTATTTGTAATTTAGTATAGGGTAGGGAATTTTTTTTATTTTGGGGGGATTTTTTATTTTATTGGGGTGATTAGATTAGGTGTAATTAGTTTAAAAATTTGTAATTTCTTTTTTATTTTCAGTAATTTAGTGTTTGTTTTTTTCCGTAATTTAGTTGATTTAATTTAATTGTATCTAATTGTAGGTAGTTTAGGTAATTCATTTAATTATAGAGTAGTGCTAGGTGTAATTGTAACTTAGGTTAGGGTTTATTTTACAGGTATATTTGTATTTATTTTAGCTAGGTAGTTATTAAATAGTTAATAACTATTTAATAACTATTGTACCTAGTTAAAATAAATACAAAGTTGCCTGTAAAATAAAAATAAATCCTAAAATAGCTACAATGTACTAGTTATTGTAGTTATTAGGGTTTATTTTATAGGTAAGTATTTAGTTTTAAATAGGAATAATTTAGTTAATATTAGTAATTTAATTTAGATTTATTTAAATTATATTTAAATTAGGGGGGTTAGGTTTAGGGTTAGACTTAGATTTAGGGTTAGACATAGATTTAGGGGTTAATAACTTTATTATAGTGGCGGCGACGTTGGGGGCAGCAAATTAGGGGTTAATAAATATAATGTAGGTTGCAGCGGGGTCCAGAGCGGCAGATATGGGGTTAATAATATAATGTAGGGTTCGGCGATGTTGGGGGCAGTAGATTAGGGGTTCATAAGTATTATGTAGGTTGCAGCGGTGTCCGGAGTGGCAGATTAGGGGTTAATAGTATAATGTAGGTGTCGGCGATGTCGGGGGCGGCAGATTAGGGGTTAATAAGTGTAAGATTAGGGGTGTTTAGACTCAGGGTTCATGTTAGGGTGTTAGGTGTAGACATATTTTTTATTTTCCCATAGGAAACAATGGGGCTGCGTTAGAAGCTGGACGCTGCTTTTTTCCAGGTGTTAGGTTTTTTTTCAGCCGGCTCAGCCCCATTGTTTCCAATGGGGAAATCGTGCACGAGCATGTTCAGCCAGCTCACCGCTGACTTAAGCAACGCTGGTATCGAGGTGAGATGTGGAGCTAAATTTTGCTCAACGCTCACTTTTCTGAGGCTAACGCAGCCATTCAGAAAACTCATAATACCAGCGTTGTTTTAAGTGAGCGCTGAAAAATAAAGTCTCATTAGCACCGCACGGCTTTACCGACAAAACTCGTAATCTAGCCGTATATGTGTTGCAGTTGTATACCACCCCCCTTGCTCCTCAACTCAATTTTTAGATCACTTTGCTGCCTGGCTACCTTATTTCCTTTCCTCAGACACCCCTGCCCTCATTCTTGGTGACTTTAACATCCCTCTTGACAATCCCACTGCCTCCTCTGCAAAACAACTTCTGCAACTCACTTCCTCTTTCGGCCTGTCACAATGGACTGACTCTCCCGCTTACAAAGATGGTCACTCGATCTGATTTTCAGCTATTGATGCACTTCACTTCACAAACTCCCCTTTTCCTCTTTCTGACCATCATCTCATCACTTGCAAGATCACATCAACTCCCCCTCCCTCTTCACAGAAGCATTAAGTTATTAGATCAGCAATAGCTCGCTAGCTCTCTCGAACCTCTCCTCTCTTCCATCCCCTCCTTTTCCTGCCCTGATCAATCTATCTGCCACTATAATTCCACCCTTACATCAGTCCTTGACAATCTGGCCCCACCTACTATAGCATAGCTCTGAAACCACACTCTCATCCTCAGCCCTGGCATATTCCTCTGACACAGTACCTATGCAGATGTTCCCATACTGCTGAGTGACACTGGAGAAAATCTCGGAGTTCAGCTGTCTTTCTTCACTACAAGTTCCTCTTGAATTGCTACTATTCTGCCCTTAATCTTTGTAGGCAACAATACTTCTCTACTCTATCTTTCTTTCCTCTAACCCAAAACATCTGTTCTCAACGTTCAATACTCTTCTCCGCCCGCCCCACCTCCTAATACAACTTCTCTCTCAGCTCAAGATTTTGCCAGCCACTTCAATAACAAAATTGACTCCATCAGAAATGAAATCAGCTCTCAAAGTATTACCAATCTCCCACCCCCTCAAAAGCTCACAACCATCCAAAACTGAAATAGCCATACATTTAGCTCTTTTGCCCCTGTTACAGAGGAAGAAGTTTCTGCCCTTATACTGTCCTCCCATCTCACTACCTGTCCCCTCGACCCCATCCTCTCACAGCTACTCCCTCTCTTCTACCCTTACCCCTATACTCACACACATCTTAAACCACTCCCTCAGCACTGGTATATTTCCCTCATCTCTAAAACATGCACTGGTCACACCTATACTCAAAAAACCTTCTCTCAATCCAACCTCCCCATCCAACTATCGCCCTATTTCTCTACTTCCTCTTGCCTCAAAGCTCCTTGAAAAGCTAGTATATGTACGTCTATCTCATTTTCCTTACACTAAACTTTCTCTTTTACCCACTGCAATCTGGATTTCTTTCCTAAGATATGGAGAGTCCACAACGTCATCAATTACTAGTGGGAATATCACTCCTGGCCAGCAGGAGGAGGCAAAGAGCACCACAGCAAAGCTGTTAAGTATCACTCCCCTTCCCACAATCCCCAGTCATTCTCTTTGCCTTCGTCAATGGAGGAGGTGAAGTTTTGGTGTCTGAAGAAAATTGGATTTCTTTCTCTACAAGCAAGATGTTTGGGTCTAGCCGTAGTCCACGTTAATCTCTTCAGTAGGGTAGTGGTGGCTTTAAAGCAGTTAGGAACTTGTAAGGTGGGCCTTGCTCTGTTTTCCTAACATCCTGCCCATGGTATAGAAAGCCTAGAGTAGGTTTACTCTGTTCTTTCTTTTTCTACAGGTCTCTGTGAGGAGTATGTGTCCTCACACCTTGTAAGCTGTCGTCCTGCCTGACAGCTAGATTGCAGTTAAGTGCCTTTTTGTCTTCTAGGTATTGTAGATGGGCACTTAAGTAAATAAAATATAATGAGCTGCAACTTCATGGGACATATATATCCTTTATGCAGGATATTTATAGGCAGGAAACATGCACTTTTATGTGACTTAGAGACTAAGGGGTTATTTCTTTTATTGGGAATTTAAAGTATATCCCCCTTTTCTTCATTGTGGGCATTTAGAATCATATGTTTTTAACAAACTAAGCAGGCTGCTTGTTTTTGGCACACTTTCTGTTCATTATGTGTGTGCACTGGTTCATTCAGACTGGGCTAACATTTATTGACTTTGATGTTGAGTACGTTATAGCGATTGTCTGTAATCGCTCTTGGCTCTTGCCTATTAGGTTGTATGGGCTCAACGTTAAGGCGATTAGTGCTTCTGCAACTTATGGTAACTTTTCTGAGGGTGTTTTTAGAAACGCGCGTTTGTATTTCTCCAACATAGGTGTGTCCGGTCCACGGCGTCATCCTTACTTGTGGGATATTCTCTTCCCCAACAGGAAATGGCAAAGAGCCCAGCAAAGCTGGTCACATGATCCCTCCTAGGCTCCGCCTTCCCCAGTCATTCTCTTTGCCGTTGTACAGGCAACATCTCCACGGAGATGGCTTAGAGTTTTTTAGTGTTTAACTGTAGTTTTTATTATTCAATCAAGAGTTTGTTATTTTAAAATAGTGCTGGTATGTACTATTTACTCTGAAACAGAAAAGAGATGAAGATTTCTGTTTGTAAGAGGAAAATGATTTTAGCAACCGTTACTAAAATCGATGGCTGTTTCCACACAGGACTGTTGAGAGGAATTAACTTCAGTTGGGGGAACAGTGAGCAGACTTTTGCTGCTTGAGGTATGACACATTCTAACAAGACGATGTAATGCTGGAAGCTGTCATTTTCCCTATGGGATCCGGTAAGCCATTTTTATTACAGACAGAAAAAAAGGGCTTCACAAGGGCTTTTTAAGACTGTAGACATTTTCTGGGCTAAATCGATTTATATATAAACATATTTTATACTCCATAGCCTTGAGGAATTATTTTAATCTTGGGAATTTTGTAAAATAACCGGCAGGCACTGTATTGGACACCTTATTCTCTAGGGGCTTTCCCTAATCATAGGCAGAGTCTCATTTTCGCGCCTGTATTGCGCACTTGTTTTTGAGAAGCATGACATGCAGATGCATGTGTGAGGAGCTCTGATACATAGAAAAGACTTTCTGAAGGCGTCATTTGGTATCGTATTCCCCTTTGAGCTTGGTTGGGTCTCAGCAAAGCAGATACCAGGGACTGTAAAGGGGTTAAATATAAAAACGGCTCCGGTTCCGTTATTTTAAGGGTTAAAGCTTCCAAATTTGGTGTGCAATACTTTTAAGGCTTTAAGACACTGTGGTGAAATTTTGGTGAATTTTGAACAATTCCTTCATACTTTTTCGCAATTGCAGTAATAAAGTGTGTTCAGTTTAAAATTTAAAGTGACAGTAACGGTTTTATTTTAAAACGTTTTTTGTACTTTGTTATCAAGTTTATGCCTGTTTAACATGTCTGAACTACCAGATAGACTGTGTTCTGAATGTGGGGAAGCCAAGGTTCCTTCTCATTTAAATAGATGTGATTTATGTGACACAAAATTTAGAGAAAATGATGCCCAAGATGATTCCTCAAGTGAGGGGAGTAAGCATGGTACTGCATCATCCCCTCCTGCGTCTACACCAGTCTTGCCCACACAGGAGGCCCCTAGTACATCTAGCGCGCCAATACTCCTTACTATGCAACAATTAACGGCTGTAATGGATAATTCTATCAAAAACATTTTAGCCAAAATGCCCACTTATCAGCGAAAGCGCGACTGCTCTGTTTTAGAAAATACTGAAGAGCATGAGGACGCTGATGATATTGGTTCTGAAGGGCCCCTACACCAGTCTGAGGGGGCCAGGGAGGTTTTGTCTGAGGGAGAAATTTCAGATTCAGGGAAAATTTCTCAACAAGCTGAACCTGATGTGATTACATTTAAATTTAAATTGGAACATCTCCGCGCTCTGCTTAAGGAGGTGTTATCCACTCTGGATGATTGTGAGAATTTGGTCATTCCAGAGAAACTATGTAAAGTGGACAAGTTCCTAGAGGTCCCGGGGCCCCCCGAAGCTTTTCCTATACCCAAGCGGGTGGCGGACATTGTAAATAAAGAATGGGAAAGGCCCGGTATACCTTTCGTCCCTCCCCCCATATTTAAAAAATTGTTTCCTATGGTCGACCCCAGAAAGGACTTATGGCAGACAGTCCCCAAGGTCGAGGGGGCGGTTTCTACTCTAAACAAACGCACCACTATACCCATAGAAGATAGTTGTGCTTTCAAAGATCCTATGGATAAAAAATTAGAAGGTTTGCTTAAAAAGATGTTTGTTCAGCAAGGTTACCTTCTACAACCAATTTCATGCATTGTTCCTGTCACTACAGCCGCGTGTTTCTGGTTCGATGAGCTAGAAAAGGCGATCAATAATAATTCTTCTTCTTATGAGGAGATTATGGACAGAATTCGTGCTCTCAAATTGGCTAATTCTTTCACCCTAGACGCCACTTTGCAATTGGCTAGGTTAGCGGCGAAAAATTCTGGGTTTGCTATTGTGGCGCGCAGAGCGCTTTGGTTAAAATCTTGGTCAGCGGATGCGTCTTCCAAGAACAAATTGCTTAACATTCCTTTCAAGGGGAAAACGCTGTTTGGCCCTGACTTGAAAGAGATTATCTCTGATATCACTGGGGGCAAGGGCCACGCCCTTCCTCAGGATAGGTCTTTCAAGGCCAAAAATAAACCTAATTTTCGTCCCTTTCGCAGAAACGGACCAGCCCCAAGTGCTACGTCCTCTAAGCAAGAGGGTAATACTTCTCAAGCCAAGCCAGCCTGGAGACCAATGCAAGGCTGGAACAAAGGAAAGCAGGCCAAGAAACCTGCCACTGCTACCAAGACAGCATGAGATGTTGGCCCCCGATCCGGGATCGGATCTGGTGGGGGGCAGACTCTCTCTCTTCGCTCAGGCTTGGGCAAGAGATGTTCTGGATCCTTGGGCGCTAGAAATAGTCTCCCAAGGTTATCTTCTGGAATTCAAGGGGCTTCCCCCAAGGGGGAGGTTCCACAGGTCTCAATTGTCTTCAGACCACATAAAAAAAACAGGCATTCTTGCATTGTGTAGAAGACCTGTTAAAAATGGGAGTGATTCATCCTGTTCCATTAGGAGAACAAGGGATGGGGTTCTACTCTAATCTGTTCGTAGTTCCCAAAAAAGAGGGAATGTTCAGACCAATCTTAGATCTCAAGATCCTAAACAAGTTTCTCAAGGTTCCATCGTTCAAAATGGAAACCATTCGAACAATTCTTCCTTCCATTCCATGACCACGGTGGATTTAAAGGATGCGTATCTACATATTCCTATCCACAAGGAACATCATCGGTTCCTAAGGTTCGCATTCCTGGACAAGCATTACCAGTTTGTGGCACTTCCGTTCGGATTAGCCACTGCTCCAAGGATTTTCACAAAGGTACTAGGGTCCCTTCTAGCGGTACTAAGACCAAGGGGCATTGCAGTAGTACCTTACTTGGACGACATTCTGATTCAAGCGTCGTCCCTTCCTCAAGCAAAGGCTCACACGGACATTGTCCTGGCCTTTCTCAGATCTCACGGATGGAAAGTGAACGTAGAAAAGAGTTCTCTATCTCCGTCAACAAGGGTTCCCTTCTTGGGAACAATAATAGACTCCTTAGAAATGAGGATTTTTCTGACAGAGGCCAGAAAATCAAAACTTCTAAACTCTTGTCAAATACTTCATTCTGTTCCTCTTCCTTCCATAGCGCAGTGCATGGAAGTAATAGGTTTGATGGTAGCGGCAATGGACATAGTTCCTTTTGCGCGAATTCATCTAAGACCATTACAACTGTGCATGCTCAGTCAGTGGAATGGGGACTATACAGACTTGTCTCCGACGATACAAGTAGATCAGAGGACCAGAGATTCACTCCGTTGGTGGCTGTCCCTGGACAACCTGTCACAGGGGATGAGCTTCCGCAGACCAGAGTGGGTCATTGTCACGACCGACGCCAGTCTGGTGGGCTGGGGCGCGGTCTGGGGACCCCTGAAAGCTCAGGGTCTTTGGTCTCGGGAAGAATCTCTTCTCCCGATAAATATTCTGGAACTGAGAGCGATATTCAATGCTCTCAAGGCTTGGCCTCAGCTAGCAAAGGCCAAGTTCATACGGTTTCAATCAGACAACATGACGACTGTTGCGTACATCAACCATCAGGGGGGAACAAGGAGTTCCCTGGCGATGGAAGAAGTGACCAAAATCATTGAATGGGCGGAGACTCACTCCTGCCACTTGTCTGCAATCCACATCCCAGGAGTGGAAAATTGGGAAGCGGATTTTCTGAGTCGTCAGACATTTCATCCGGGGGAGTGGGAACTCCATCCGGAAATCTTTGCCCAAATTACTCAATTGTGGGGCATTCCAGACATGGATCTGATGGCCTCTCGTCAGAACTTCAAGGTTCCTTGCTACGGGTCCAGATCCAGGGATCCCAGGGCGACTCTAGTAGATGCACTAGTAGCACCTTGGACCTTCAAACTAGCTTATGTATTCCCGCCGTTTCCTCTCATCCCCAGGCTGGTAGCCAGGATCAATCAGGAGAGGGCATCGGTGATCTTGATAGCTCCTGCGTGGCCACGCAGGACTTGGTATGCAGACCTGGTGAATATGTCATCGGCTCCACCATGGAAGCTACCTTTGAGACGAGACCTTCTTGTTCAAGGTCCGTTCGAACATCTGAATCTGGTCTCACTCCAACTGACTGCTTGGAGATTGAACGCTTGATCTTATCAAAGCGAGGGTTCTCAGATTCTGTCATTGATACTCTTGTTCAGGCCAGAAAGCCTGTAACTAGAAAAATTTACCACAAAATATGGAAAAAATATATCTGTTGGTGTGAATCTAAAGGATTCCCTTGGGACAAGGTAAAAATTCCTAAGATTCTATCCTTTCTTCAAGAAGGTTTGGAGAAAGGATTATCTGCAAGTTCCTTGAAGGGACAGATTTCTGCCTTGTCTGTGTTACTTCACAAAAAGCTGGCAGCTGTGCCAGATGTTCAAGCCTTTGTTCAGGCTCTGGTTAGAATCAAGCCTGTTTACAAACCTTTGACTCCTCCTTGGAGTCTCAATTTAGTTCTTTCAGTTCTTCAGGGGGTTCCGTTTGAACCCTTACATTCCGTTGATATTAAGTTATTATCTTGGAAAGTTTTGTTTTTGGTTGCAATTTCTTCTGCTAGAAGAGTTTCAGAATTATCTGCTCTGCAGTGTTCTCCTCCTTATCTGGTGTTCCATGCAGATAAGGTGGTTTTTCGTACTAAACCTGGTTTTCTTCCGAAAGTTGTTTCTAACAAAAACATTAACCAGGAGATAGTCGTGCCTTCTTTGTGTCCGAATCCAGTTTCAAAGAAGGAACGTTTGTTGCACAATTTGGATGTTGTTCGTGCTCTAAAATTCTATTTAGATGCTACTAAGGATTTTAGACAAACATCTTCCTTGTTTGTTGTTTATTCTGGTAAAAGGAGAGGTCAAAAAGCAACTTCTACCTCTCTCTCTTTTTGGATTAAAAGCATCATCAGATTGGCTTATGAGACTGCCGGACGGCAGCCTCCTGAAAGAATCACAGCTCATTCCACTAGGGCTGTGGCTTCCACATGGGCCTTCAAGAACGAGGCTTCTGTTGATCAGATATGTAAGGCAGCGACTTGGTCTTCACTGCACACTTTTACTAAATTTTACAAGTTTGATACTTTTGCTTCTTCTGAGGCTATTTTTGGGAGAAAGGTTTTGCAAGCCGTGGTGCCTTCCATCTAGGTGACCTGATTTGCTCCCTCCCTTCATCCGTGTCCTAAAGCTTTGGTATTGGTTCCCACAAGTAAGGATGACGCCGTGGACCGGACACACCTATGTTGGAGAAAACAGAATTTATGTTTACCTGATAAATTACTTTCTCCAACGGTGTGTCCGGTCCACGGCCCGCCCTGGTTTTTTAATCAGGTCTGATAATTTATTTTCTTTAACTACAGTCACCACGGTATCATATGGTTTCTCCTATGCAAATATTCCTCCTTTACGTCGGTCGAATGACTGGGGAAGGCGGAGCCTAGGAGGGATCATGTGACCAGCTTTGCTGGGCTCTTTGCCATTTCCTGTTGGGGAAGAGAATATCCCACAAGTAAGGATGACGCCGTGGACCGGACACACCATTGGAGAAAGTAATTTATCAGGTAAACATAAATTCTGTTTTTCTCTGCGCAGTTTATCTTAAGTTAACCACATGGTCCGCTTTCTTCTCTAAGCGGAGCGGAGTCCTCTCTGCTGCTGACATCTTGTTTTTCACTCGATCAACAGGGGAGCTCTCTGCCGTTTGTTTTTCTTATCATTTCTAAAACAAAAGGTGTTTAAAATTTTATTTGTTTGGCTAGCTAGTTAGTGACAATTAAAGTGCTAAACTATATCAGGTTTTCTGCTGCTCAAGTTCTTAAGGTGACAGTACAAAATAATTACATATGTTAAATAAAGTGACAGTACCAAATTCCATATATTAAAAAAAATAAAATTGTCATTTAATTTGGATATGGACATGGATGAATCTGTGTCTTTTGATATAGGCCTGTTATGCCCTGATGCACAACTTGTTTTTCATATGCAATTCCGTGCTGCATGATTAGTTCCATCTCTTGAATATTAAGAAAGATTGTTGCCCACTGAGCCCAATGTCTCTTAGGATGATGCTGTTAAGGCAATGCCGCAGCCTTCTCCTCATACGTCCCAAGTCTCACTGGCGTCACATGCTGTACCCTGAGGTTCCTCTCAGCCTCTTGGAGGCGTATATTTGCCTGTAGATTTGCTGCACAGATATGTTCTACGGTATCTGTGGTATTATCTACTTTTCCTGCTTTGAGGAAACGCAAAAGGAAATCTAAACACTTTTCAGATAGTAAGGTGTCTGTTTTATCTGCTGCTTCGCAGGTTGCCCTCCCTAATAACTCAGATGAGGAGGTTACCTCGGTGGCTTCTGAGTGTGTAATCTCTGATTCTGTCAGTGTAAATCCTTTTTCTGATGCTGAAGAAGTAAACTTCAGGTTTAAGCTGAACACCTTTGTGTACTATTTAAGGAGGTATTGGCTACTTGGACAACTCTGATACTCTTGTCGTATTCAACCCTATAAAATCATAATAAATTCTATGATTTTTCTGTTCCAGTCTGTGTGTCGGAGACTTTTTCCAGGAATGGGAGAACTCAGGATATGTTCTCCCTGTCTCCTGTATTAAACAAGATATTTTTTGTTGCTGTCGCCATTCAACTACGATCCTTAAAGGATAGCCGCTCATTTACGGATTCCTTGGAAACAGCTGGAGGCTTAATTGGAAGGAGATGTATGTTTTCTTCTATGGCAACCTGCTGTTTGTTTTGCCACAGTAGCAAGTGCAGCATCTTATTGGTGCAATGCCTTGTCTGACTCTATTTTAGTAGTAACTCCTTTGGAGGAGATACAAGATAGGATTAAGGCTCTTCAACTAGCCAATTCCTTTATTTTTGATGCTAATATACAAGTTATTAGACTGGAAGCCAATGTCTGTTGCAAGGGACGCAATGCGACCTGTATGCTCGTTGCCTTGGGGGGAGGCGGCTCCTCTCTGCGTGCAGGGGTGACGTCATTGCCACACTCTTTCTACCTCAGAAGCTGGTTAGGATCTCCTGTGGCGCGAATCCTGTGCCTATGTAAGTAACCTCAGTCATTCCTATCACTGCCCAAGTATAGGTGTTACTTACTGTTCTCCTGGGTGTTACTCATTCGTATGCTGGACTGTTATTTTGCTGCTGAACTCTGCTTGTCTGACCACTCTGCCTGTTTACCCCTTAACTGCTGGATTAATATACTGCTGCTGAACTCCTGTTAACCCCTATTGCCCTGGACTGCCTTACTGTTGCCAAACCCTGCCTGCCTGACCTTCCTAGTGGCTTACCTCTGGACTGCCTTACTGTTGCCAAACCCTGCCTGCCTGACCATCCTAGTGGTTTACCTCTGGACTGCCTTACTTTTGCCAAACCCTGCCTGCCTGACCATCCTAGCGGTTTGCCTCTGGTTTCCTGCATGTTGCCAACCAAGGACTGTCCTGCCTGTGGTGAGTGCCATTTTTCTCATCTTCCAAACCTTCTCTGCTCTGGGATATTCCCTATAATTCCGGCTCGACGATGGGATAACAAGACTACTGGCCGAGTTCGGTCTGTTAGAGGAGTATCCCACGAGCATTACATTATACTTGGGACATGGAGCCAGATGAGGTGGCTCGAGCAGTTTATCTTCAGGAACAGATGTTGGGAACCCATACCACACAGTTGCAGAATATGGATTCCAAGCTAGAGGCTATTACTGCTCAACTCTCCCTACTAGTTACAGCAAGGAATACCGCTCCTGTTGTTGTACCGCCAGTCTCTACTCCTAGTACTGCGGCTTCTTCCTCTGCTTCTGGAAGTATACCCCGGATACCATTGCCTGACAAGTATGAAGGTACTACGGATTGCAGGGGGTTTCTTAACCAATGCAGGCTGCACTTCCGCAATGATCCTCACACCTTTCAGTCTCACCAGTCAAGGGTTACCTTTATCATTTCCTTACTTAGGCCTAGATTTAGAGTTCGGCGGTAGCCGTCAAAACCAGCGTTAGAGGCTCCTAACGCTGGTTTTGGGCGCCCGCTGGTATTTGGAGTCAGTGATTAAAGGGTCTAACGCTCACTTTTCAGCCGCGACTTTTCCATACCGCAGATCCCCCTACGCCATTTGCGTAGCCTATCTTTTCAATGGGATCTTTCTAACGCCGGTATTTAGAGTCGTTTCTGCAGTGAGCGTTAGAGCTCTAACGACAAGATTCCAGCCGCCTGAAAATAGCAGGAGTTAAGAGCTTTCTGGCTAACGCCGGTTTATAAAGCTCTTAACTACTGTACCCTAAAGTACACTAACACCCATAAACTACCTATGTACCCCTAAACCGAGGTCCCCCCACACCGCCGCCACTCGATTAAAATTTTTAACCCCTAATCTGCCGACCGCCACCTACGTTATATTTATGTACCCCTAATCTGCTGCCCCTAACCCCGCCGACCCCTGTATTATATTTATTCACCCCTAACCTGCCCCCCACAACGTCGCCGCCAGCTACTTACAATAATTAACCCCTAATCTTCCGACCGCAAATCGCCGCCACCTACGTTATCCCTATGTACCCCTAATCTGCTGCCCCTAACACCGCCGACCCCTATATTATATTTATTAACCCCTAATCTGCCCCCCTCAACGTCGCCGACACCTGCCTACACTTATTAACCCCTAATCTGCCGAGCGGACCTGAGCGCTACTATAATAAAGTTATTAACCCCTAATCCGCCTCACTAACCCTATCATAAATAGTATTAACCCCTAATCTGCCCTCCCTAACATCGCCGACACCTACCTTCAATTATTAACCCCTAAACTTCCGATCGGAGCTCACTGCTATTCTAATAAATGGATTAACCCCTAAAGCTAAGTCTAATCCTAACACTAACACCCCCCTAAGTTAAATATAATTTTTATCTAACGAAATAAATTAACTCTTATTAAATAACTTATTCCTATTTAAAGCTAAATACTTACCTGTAAAATAAATCCTAATATAGCTACAATATAAATTATAATTATATTATAGCTATTTTAGGATTAATATTTATTTTACAGGCAACTTTGTAATTATTTTAACCAGGTACAATAGCTATTAAATAGTTAAGAACTATTTAATAGTTACCTAGTTAAAATAATAACAAATTTACCTGTAAAATAAATCCTAACCTAAGTTATAATTAAACCTAACACTACCCTATCAATAAAATAATTAAATAAACTACCTACAATTACCTACAATTAACCTAACACTACACTATCAATAAATAAATTAAACACAATTGCTACAAATAAATACAATTAAATAAACTAGCTAAAGTACAAAAAATAAAAAAGAACGAAGTTACAGAAAATAAAAAAATATTTACAAACATAAGAAAAATATTACAACAATTTTAAACTAATTACACCTACTCTAAGCCCCCTAATAAAATAACAAAGCCCCCCAAAATAAAAAATTCCCTACCCTATTCTAAATTAAAAAGGTTACAAGCTCTTTTACCTTACCAGCCCTGAACAGGGCCCTTTGCGGGGCATGCCCCAAGAATTTCAGCTCTTTTGCCTGTAAAAGAATAAATACAATACCCCCCCCCCCAACATTACAACCCACCACCCACATACCCCTAATCTAACCCAAACCCCCCTTAAATAAACCTAACACTAAGCCCCTGAAGATCTTCCTACCTTGTCTTCACCATCCAGGTATCACCGATCCGTCCTGGCTCCAAGATCTTCATCCAACCCAAGCGGGGGTTGGCGATCCATAATCCGGTGCTCCAAAGTCTTCCTCCTATCCGGCAAGAAGAGGACATCCGGACCGGCAAACATCTTCTGCAAGCGGCATCTTCGATCTTCTTCCATCCGGTGCGGAGAGGGTCCATCTTGAAGCAGGCGACGCGGATCCATCCTCTTCTTCCGATGTCTCCCGACTAATGACGGTTCCTTTAAGGGACGTCATCCAAGATGGCGTCCCTCGAATTCCGATTGGCTGATAGGATTCTATCAGCCAATCGGAATTAAGGTAGGAATTTTCTGATTGGCTGATGGAATCAGCCAATCAGAATCAAGTTCAATCCGATTGGCTGATCCAATCAGCCAATCAGAATCAAGTTCAATCCGATTGGCTGATCCAATCAGCCAATCAGATTGAGCTCGCATTCTATTGGCTGTTCCGATCAGCCAATAGAATGCGAGCTCAATCTGATTGGCTGATGGGATCGGCCAATCGGATTGAACTTGATTCTGATTGGCTGATTCCATCAGCCAATCAGAAAATTCCTACCTTAATTCCGATTGGCTGATAGGATTCTATCAGCCAATCGGAATTCGAGGGACGCCATCTTGGATGACGTCCCTTAAAGGAACCGTCATTAGTCGGGAGACATCGGAAGAAGAGGATGGATCCGCGTCGCCTGCTTCAAGATGGACCCTCTCCGCACCGGATGGAAGAAGATCGAAGATGCCGCTTGGAGAAGATGTTTGCCGGTCCGGATGTCCTCTTCTTGCCGGATAGGAGGAAGACTTTGGAGCACCGGATTATGGATCGCCAACCCCCGCTTGGGTTGGATGAAGATCTTGGAGCCAGGACGGATCGGTGATACCTGGATGGTGAAGACAAGGTAGGAAGATCTTCAGGGGCTTAGTGTTAGGTTTATTTAAGGGGGGTTTGGGTTAGATTAGGGGTATGTGGGTGGTGTGTTGTAATGTTGGGGGGGGGGGGTATTGTATTTATTCTTTTACAGGCAAAAGAGCTGAAATTCTTGGGGCATGCCCCGCAAAGGGCCCTGTTCAGGGCTGGTAAGGTAAAAGAGCTTGTAACCTTTTTAATTTAGAATAGGGTAGGGAATTTTTTATTTTGGGGGGCTTTGTTATTTTATTAGGGGGCTTAGAGTAGGTGTAATTAGTTTAAAATTGTTGTAATATTTTTCTTATGTTTGTAAATATTTTTTTATTTTCTGTAACTTAGTTCTTTTTTATTTTTTGTACTTTAGCTAGTTTATTTAATTGTATTTATTTGTAGCAATTGTGTTTAATTTATTTATTGATAGTGTAGTGTTAGGTTAATTGTAGGTAATTGTAGGTAGTTTATTTAATTATTTTATTGATAGGGTAGTGTTAGGTTTAATTATAACTTAGGTTAGGATTTATTTTACAGGTAAATTTGTTATTATTTTAACTAGGTAACTATTAAATAGTTCTTAACTATTTAATAGCTATTGTACCTGGTTAAAATAATTACAAAGTTGCCTGTAAAATAAATATTAATCCTAAAATAGCTATAATATAATTATAATTTATATTGTAGCTATATTAGGATTTATTTTACAGGTAAGTATTTAGCTTTAAATAGGAATAAGTTATTTAATAAGAGTTAATTTATTTCGTTAGATAAAAATTATATTTAACTTAGGGGGGTGTTAGTGTTAGGGTTAGACTTAGCTTTAGGGGTTAATCCATTTATTAGAATAGCGGTGAGCTCCGATCGGAAGTTTAGGGGTTAATAATTGAAGGTAGGTGTCGGCGATGTTAGGGAGGGCAGATTAGGGGTTAATACTATTTATGATAGGGTTATTGAGGCGGATTAGGGGTTAATACATTTATTATAGTAGCGCTCAGGTCCGCTCGGCAGATTAGGGGTTAATAAGTGTAGGCAGGTGTCGGCGACGTTGTGGGGGGCAGATTAGGGGTTAATAAATATAACATAGGGGTCGGCGATGTTAGGGCAGCAGATTAGGGGTACATAGGGATAACGTAGGTGGCGGCGTTTTACGGAGCGGCAGATTAGGGGTTAAAAGTGTAATGCAGGGGTCAGCGATAGCGTGGGCGGCAGATTAGGGGTTAATAAGTGTAAGGCTAGGGGTGTTTAGACTCGGGGTACATGTTAGAGTGTTAGGTGCAGACGTAGGAAGTGTTTCCCCATAGGAAACAATGGGGCTGCGTTAGGAGCTGAACGCTGCTTTTTTGCAGGTGTTAGGTTTTTTTTCAGCTCAAACAGCCCCATTGTTTCCTATGGGAGAATCGTGCACGAGCACGTTTTTTATGCCGGCCGCGTCCGTAAGCAGCTCTGGTATCGAGAGTTGCATTTGCGGTAAAAATGCTCTACGCTCCTTTTTTGGAGCCTAACGCAGCATTTGTTTGAACTCTCGATACCAGAGTTAAATTTATGGTGCGGCCAGAAAAAAACCCGCGGAGCGTTAACAGCCCTTTTACCGCCGAACTCTAAATCTAGGCCTTAAAGACAAGGCCCTAGCCTGGGTCTCTCCCCTTTTGGAACAGAATGCCCCACTCCTGCATGATGCTGATGATTTCATTTCTGCATTATCTTTTGTGTTTGGGACTTATGGTCGTACCCCTGCTGCAGAATTTTCTCTCCTGGACCAGGGTAATAAAACTGTGGCACAATTTGCCATCGAGTTTCACACCTTGGCACTTGAAACTACTTGGGATGGCAGTGCTCAAGGCAGCCTTTAGGAGGGGTCTGCATGAAAGCATCAAAGATGAACTCACTTATTGTGACGTTCCTTCTTCTTTGGATGACTTTATATCGCTTTGTATCAGTCTGGACTTTCGCTTCAAGGAGAGACAAGCCGAAAGAGACAGAACCAGGAGGCTCCTTCCCTCCCGTCCTCCTATTCATCCGGTTTCAGCAGTATCCTCTACCCCTTCAACAACTCCAGTTACACCAGCGGAGGAGCCCATGGATCTCTCCTCCTTCAAACCTTCAGAATCTGAAAGACAGAGAAGAAGGAGATTGAGACTATGTTTTTTTGTGGGTCTAACACCCACCAACTAAAGGACTGTGACATTCGGCCGGGAAAAGCCAATGCTTAGGGGATAACACTGGGGTACCTCTAAGCATGATCACTACTAAATCCCCTCATTCCATTCTGGTACCTGTAACCCTTACCTTCCTTCAGAATACAGTCCACACTCAAGCCTTCAATGATTCAGGGACAGCTGGAAACTTTCTGGATCACCGTTTTATGATCCAAGCTGGCTTGCCTCTTCTGCAGAAAAGACATTGTCTCAAAATAACTACTTTGGATGGCACCCCCCTTGGTTCAGGGTTGACCCATTTTGAGTTAGCACCCCTGACCCTGACTGTGGGAGTTCTTCATACCGAACAGCTGCAGTTCGAGGTCATTCATTCCCCAGCACAGCCTGTCATCCTTGGTCTTCCTTGGCTTTGGGTACACAATCCACAGTTCGACTGGGCTGAGGGACAATTGGCCTCCTGGGGTACCTTCTGTTTCCACTCCTGCCTTGCTAAAGTCACTCCTCTGCCCTGCATCCCCATAGCTAGTATACAGACTCCTCCAAACCTTCCTGCAGTATATGCAGACTTTGCAGATGTGTTTGAGGAAAAAAGCAGCCGACGTGCTGCCACCCCACCATCCTTATGACTGCAAAATTGACCTCTTTTCTGGAGCCCCACTTCCTAAAGGGAGGACTTATCCACTCTCCAAAGCTGAAACCAAATCCATGGAGGAGTACATCCAAGAAAACCTAGCTAAAGGTTTCATTCGCCCTTCCTCCTCTCCTGCTGAGGCAGGCTTCTTTTTTGTCAGTAAGAAGAATGGTGGGCTCAGACCCTGCATCAACTACAGGGCCTTGAACAACATAACTATCAAGAATCGCTATCCCATTTTTTTGATCACCAAACTGCATGACTCACTCCAGGATGCTCGCTTCTTCACCAAGCTGGTCTTACGTGGGGCATACAATCTGATTTGTATCTTTCCAGGCCACGAATGGAAGACCGCCTTCAACACAAGATCAGGGCATTACAAATACCTTGTAATGCCCTTTGGGCTATGTAACGCCCCTGCAGTCTTCCAGGCATTTGTCAGCGATGTCTTCCGTGAACTCCTCAACCGCACTGTCAACCTACTTCTCAACCTACTTCTAAAAAAAGGAATTACAGAGGTTCTTGGGGTTCTCCATTTATTACCGCAAGTTTATAAAGAACTTTTCTCAAACAGTCGCTGACGTCAGGTTACGTGATCCACTAGTTACCAAACGATACTATGTATTCATCTCTGTATCCGTCTATATAGCAAGAAAGTCTCTTGTATTAGAGTTACTGATGGTGAATCTTCAGTTTTAGTTCTTTATGCCGTTTTGTTCACATAGAATATAAAGCCTCTCAGCGTGCAGTCTAATGACGTCACCACGTAGAAATCTGCATGCATTTGGTAACTAGTGGATCACGTAACCAAGTCAGATGACCTGACGTCACTGCTTACGGAACATTCGGCAGTTAGACGCTCCTTCACGGATAGTGGACTTGGTTTGTTTCTCTGCTCTTCTGTCTTCGAATCTATCAACATCCAAGTCTGTGCACAGCAGAATTACATGTAGCTCACGGACTTATGCAGTATAAGTATTGTCTTATTTTTTCTGCCTCGTATTTATAGCTAGATTGTACATATACTACCCGTTCCTTGTTCTTATGTACGCTTGCATGCTCTCTATTTAGAAGCGTTAATATTCTGATAATTGTGGTTGATGTCATACAGATAGTTAATATTTTACTGCCCAATCAACCTTATTTGCCAATGTTATATTTTTACTTTTAACACTCACTATTTTAGATGTAGATTATATTTATGTATATTGGTCAGATGCCGGCATCGTTTATTAGTATTTTATTTCTAATATATCATTTTTAATCCATATTTTGTAATCTGTTCATATATATTAAATGTGTAAACACCTATCTTGGGTATCCTAAAATCCTTTTATAGTATATTACTATTTTTTATTTTGACAACCCTTTTTTTGGTCGGCTCTATATTGGAGCGCTTGTCCCACCCCCTTTGTTTTTTATATATTCAAGTCCGTCTTTATTTTGAGATTATAAAGACAATATAGGGATTTTAGCTAAGACCTCATAGGTAGCTCCTACACCACCACCTCCTCTTTTCTCAACTAAATACCACCCTTCTGCAAAGATTGCAATGTGCCCAGTCTAGTAAACCTCCTGTAGCCCCTTTGGCTTCCGATATCCTCTTTGTACCTCTGAACCTACGCACTCCTGTGCTATCCTGGGCTCATGATAGTAAACTCTCAGGACATCCTGGTTTGACTAGGACTTTTAAGCTTCTTTCCCAACATATGTATGATGGCCTACTACGCTCAGGATTATGTGAAAGCCTGCACAACTTGTGCTGCCAACAAAACTCCCCGATCCTTGCCTCCTGGCTTGCTCCAACCATTGTCCATTCCCAAACAACCATGGACACACGTAACAATGGATTTCATTGTGGACCTTCCTCCTTCTGACCACCATACAGTTATCTGGTTGTGGTGGATCGCTTTTCCAGACTGGCTCATTTTGTACCCGTAACCAAACTGCCTTCTGCCCAAGAACTATCATCTCTTTTTCTCTTGCATGTGGTACAACTTTATGGCATTCCTGTAAATATTGTAGCCGACAGAGGTCCACAGTTCATCTCTCTCTTTGGAGAGCCTTTTGTAAGCTGATTGGAACCACTGTTTCCTTGTCTTCTGGCTACCATCATCAGACCAATGGACTAACTGAGAGAGTAAACCAGGATCTTGAAGCCTACCTTAGAGCCTTTGTCAACGGTCGCCATACCAACTGGTCTGAGTTGTTACTCCTAGCTGAGCTGGCAAGAAACACTCATTGTAAACAAAAAATAGGGTCAAGCGCTAAACCACTCCTACTATGCCTGACTGGAATAACTACTTCCTCCCTAGGTAGTTTAAATGACAAATCAAACAAACAATAGTAAGTCTGGCGCTTAAAGCAGTAGGAAATATAGATAGATCTCAAGATTTATGTATGTATTTTCCTTATACACATAACCAAATATCTTCTTGAAAATAATTTTAAACAATGAATTAATGTATATATTAACAAATTTTATTTCTAGGGATACAATATAATATTCAAAAATCACATTAAATTCAATTGTTCCAACTACATTCACACTTACATACACACTACACTATGCAGTTCAATTAATGCACAATTAATTGTAAAACATCAGTACAGATTAAAAGTATCCAATTTCATAAAAATATTCAATTTGATGGCACATATATAAAAACGTTTAAAAGTGTCCCATGCTTGATTTTCCAGTGTAATAAATCTCTTTGTATTAGAGTCTATAACTCAGAGAATTCCCAATGGTGGCCTGCTGAATAAGGCTACAAAGGGTGCTCCTTGTAAAATCGATATATTCACAACTATGAGTGTTAGCACCTAACCTCTTCAGCGATTTTAATGCACTTTAGAAAGGCTCTCTCTCCTTATACAGAAGCTCCGTGTCAGATAGTCTCAAGCGGCTGTCAGTAGTAGCCCCTGATTAAGTAAACAGTTCTGGTATATCAAAGGCAGCTTATTCACCTTATAATAAGTTCTCGTTAGCGCCGTCAGCAGACTCCCAGTCTATGGGTAGAACAGTGAGGCTCTCTTACCTCTGTAGCCGTGTCTCCGTGTCAGTTTCGTTACCTGACTCAACACTCCGGCTTCTGTCTCCTCTGTCTGTGGCTCTCACACTCCGTTGGTGACGTCACCCGGTATCCGGATTTCACAGGTGACTGTTACTTGCGCAAGTATTTGGTGAGTTATTTTGTACGTCCTCTGCTCTTAGTACATCGCGTACTCAGAGTCTGACAATCCTCCTGGTTCAGGGTCTTTGTTTAGAGACAATCTTGTAAGAAATTTCAAATAGCAGGAAGGTCTGTCCTGCTATTTGAAATGACTTACAAGATTGTCAGACTCTGCGTATGCGATGTACTAAGAGCAGAGGATGTACGAAATAACTCACCAAATACTTGCGCAAGTAACAGTCACCTGTGAAATCCGGATACCGGGTGACGTCACCAACGGAGTGTGAGAGCCGCAGAGGAGACAGAGAAGCCGGAGTGTCGAGTCAGGTAACGAAACTGACACAGAGACACGGCTACAGAGGTAAGAGAGCCTCACTGTTCTACCCATAGACTGGGAGTCTGCTGACGGCGCTAACGAGAACTTATTATAAGGTGAATAAGCTGCCTTTGATATACCAGAACTGTTTACTTAATCAGGGGCTACTACTGACAGCCGCTTGAGACTATCTGACACGCTTGAGACTATCTGACTGGGAGTCTGCTAACGGCGCTAACGAGAACGCATTATAAGGTGATTAAGCTGCCTTTGGTATACCAGAACTGTTTACTTAATCAGGGGCTACTACTGACAGCCGCTTGAGACTATCTGATACGGAGCTTCTGTACAAGGAGAGAGAGCCTTTCTAAAGTGCATTAAAATCGCTGAAGAGGTTAGGTGCTAACACTCATAGTTGTGAATATATTGATTTTACAAGGAGCACCCTTTGTAGCCTTATTCAGCAGGCCACCATTGGGAATTCTCTGAGTTATAGACTCTAATACAAAGAGATTTATTACACTGGAAAATCAAGCATGGGACACTTTTAAACGTTTTTATATATGTGCCATCAAATTGAATATTTTTATGAAATTGGATACTTTTAATCTGTACTGATGTTTTACAATTAATTGTGCATTAATTGAACTGCATAGTGTAGTGTGTATGTAAGTGTGAATGTAGTTGGAACGATTGAATTTAATGTGATTTTTGAATATTATATTGTATCCCTAGAAATAAAATTTGTTAATATATACATTAATTCATTGTTTAAAATTATTTTCAAGAAGATATTTGGTTTTGTGTATAAGGAAAATACATACATAAATCTTGAGATCTATCTATATTTCCTACTGCTTTTTAAGCGCCAGACTTACTATTGTTTGTTTGAAGAAACACTCATTGGCACTCTTCTCTTAAATGTTCTCCATTTCAAGCTGCAGCAGGGTATCAACCTTGTGTCTTCCCTCTTTCTGCTCAGTCCACTGAGGTTCCTGCTGCAGACCGACACGTTACTGAACTTACCACTCACTGGCAACGTATTCGATCTCAGCTACGTTCAGCTGTCTCTAGATATAAGAAGTTTGCTGATCGTCATAGAGCTTCTGTACGTGCCATCCCAGTGGGTGAACATGTTTGGGTCTCTACTCAACATATTTGTCTAAGTCAACCCTGTCACAAATTGGGGCCTAGGTTTATCGGTCCTTACAAGGTCCTGAAAAGACTGTCTCCTGTTGCCTACAAAGTGGCCTTGCCCAAAACCCTGCACATACACCCAGTCTTCCACATCTCGCTACTCAAGCCTTACATCAAGAAAAGATATACCCGGCTCCAAGCTCATCCTCCTCCGCTCCTGGTCCTTGGTGACCCTGAATATGAGGTAGCTAAGATCCTGGACTGCAGTACCTGATACATTGGAAGGGTTACTCTGTGGCAGATCGTTCCTGGGTTCCTGCCTGTGATATGCATGCTCCATCTTTGATCTCCAGATTCTATGCTACTTATCCTTTTGAGACCGACTCTGGTTCCCGGTGGGAACCCTTGAGAAGGGGGCTATGTCACACCACGCCACTCTAGCCATGCTAGGGACGCGGCGCGAACTGTATGCTTGTTGCCTTGGGAGGAGTCGGCTCTTCTCTGCGTGCGGCGGTGACGTCCTCGCCGAACGCTTTCTCCCTCAGAAGCCGGTTAGAATCTCCTGTGGCGCGAATCCTGCGCCTATGTAAGTAACCTCAGTCATTCCTATCACTGCCCAAGTATAGGTGTTACTTACTGTTCTCCTGGGTGTTATTAATTCGTATGCTGGACTGTTATTTTGCTACTGAACTCTGCTTGTCTGACCACTCTGCCTGTTTACCCCTTAACTGCTGGATTGATATACTGCTGCTGAACTCTGCTTGTCTGACCACTCTCCTGTTAACCCCTATTGCCCCGGTTTGCCTTTCTATTGCCAAACCCTGCCTGCCTGACCTTCCTAGTGGTTTGCCTCTGGACTTCCTTACTGTTGCCAAGCCCTGCCTGCCTGACCATCCTAGTGGTTTACCTCTGGACTGCCTTGCTGTTGACAAACCCTGCCTGCCTGACCATACTAGCGGTTTGCCTCTGGTTTCCTGCATGTTGCTGCCAAGGACTGTCCTTTATCTCATCTTGCAAACCTTCTCTGCTCTGTGATATTCCCTATCATTCAGGCTTGACACCGGGATAACAAGATAGAGGAGTATCCCACGAGCATTACAGCCAAGATGTCTAGCTTCACTATCCTAGCCCGCTGGGGATTGTGGCTAAAATATTGTCCGATGTTTCCTCTAAGTCCAAGCTTCTGGTGCTTCCTCACAAGGGTAAAACCTTGTTTGGGTCTGGTCTAGCAGATGGAGAGGGTCTTTACTTACACTGGTCAAGAAGATTAGACCTAAAGGACGTCAGAGTCGTCTTGGTATCCCAATCAGTTTTGGGACAAGGGGAAGCATTCAAAAGAAACCCGCAGCTGAGTCTAAGTCAGCATGAAGTGTCTGCCCCTGGTCTGGGATCGGATCAGTGAGGATTAGACTTTCTCTGTTGGATAAGCATGTGTTGGAGATGTTCCAGAGCCTTGGGCTGTGGACCTAGTATCCCAGGGTTACAAGTAAGAATTCAAATTTCTTGAATTTCATTCAGGAATCTTCCCTGGGAGTGATAGTCCAGTTCCAGTAAGGGAACAAGGCCTGGATTCTTCCCATATCTGTTTGTGGTTCCCAATTAAGAGGGAATTTTTCTACACATTCTAGACCTAAAGTGACTTAACAAGTTTCTCAGGATACAGTCCTTCAAATTGGAAACCATTCGTTTCATTTTTGCTTGGGTCCAAGAGGGTCAACTCATGAAGACCTTATTCCTGAGGATGTGTATCGTCATGCTCTCATCCAAGGATTTTTCAAGTTCCTGAGATTTCGACTTTATAGACAAACTTTTTCAGTATGTGGTTTTTCGGTTTGGTCTTGCCATAAAACTCTCAGAATTTTCTCAAAAGGTTCTGGGGTCTCTCTTGGCAGTGATCAGGTCTCGGGGAATTGCTGTAGCGCCATCCCTGGATGTCATTTTGGTTTAGGTGCCATCTTTTTCAAGCAAATTCTCATTTAGAGATTTTGTTGTCTTTTCTTCATTCCCACGGAGGGAACGTGGATCTGGATAAGAGTTTCCTTGGTCAGAAAATACAAATTCTCTCCTTTTTGCCTATGTCTCTACAGTCTACTGTTTGGCCATCAGTAGTTCTATGTATGGAGGTAATTGGTCTGATAGTTGCTTCCAGGGACATTATTCCCTTTGTTTAATTCCATCCGAGAGTTATGCATGCTCAGATATGGATTGGAGACCATTTGTTTCTGTCTCAGAGGATAGATCTAGATCAGTCGAAAAGAGAGTCTCTTTCATGGTGGGTTTCTGTCATAGCACACATGCTTCCAGATTTATTCCTGGGTGATTGTGACCTCGGACACCAGCTTGCTTAGCTGGGGAGTAGTCTGGGGCTCATTCAAGGCTCAAGGAATTTGGACTCGAGAGGAGTCTGCTCTCTCTTTAATAACTTTTTTGGAGTTGGGAGAGTTTTTCAATGCTACAAATCATTTTAAATTCGTGACCAGGAAGGGGGTTTACAGAGAGAGGCAAAAGTATTTTAAGTCCAAGCGCTGTTTTTATATATATCCCCATTTATCCCAGAGTTTTTCAATGCTGAAGGCTTGGCCTAAGTTGTCCTTAGCAAGGTTTTTCAGGTTCCAGTCGGACTCCTTCTCCTCTGTGGCTTACATTTCCACCAGGGAGGAACTCTGAATTCTTTAGCCATGAAGGAGGTGGCTTGGATTTTCAGTGGGCGGAAGCTCACAATTGTTCTCTATCTGTCATCTACATTCGAGGAGTGGACTCTGGATACCGGATTTCCTGAACAGATAGACATTTTTCATTCAGGAGAGTGGGCTCTCCATCCAGAGGTGTTCTTCAGGTTAACCCTCAAATGGGGAGTACCGGAGTAGGATCTGATGGCGTCTAGGCAGAACACTAAACTTCCAAGGTACGGTTCAAGGTCAAGAGATCCGCAGGTCGCCCTGATAGATGTTTTGGCGGTTCCTTGGGATTTTAGTCTGGCATTCCTGTTACCTCCGTTTGCGCTCCTTTTCACGAGTCATTGCTCGTATCAACAGGAGAGAGTATAGGTAATTCTTATAGCTCCTGCATGGCCTCGCAGTATCTGGTATGTGGACCTGGTGAAGATGTTGTTTCTGCCTCCTTGGAGGTTGCCTCTGAGGAAGGACCTTCAGGGTCCATTCCTTCATCCAAATCTCATTTCTCTGCAGCTGGCTGTTTGAGGATTGAACGCTTAGTTCTGTCTAAGCGTGGGTTTTCTGAGTCGGTCATTGAGACCATGATACAGGCTCGCAAGTCTGTTACTAGAAAGATTTTCCATAGGGTATGGTGTAAATATTTTGATTGGTGTGAATCCAAAGGGTCAGGATTCCTAGGATTTTGTCTTTTCTCCAGGAAGGTCTGGAGAAAGGATTGTCGATCAGTTCTCTGAAGGGTCAGATTCTGCATTATCTTTTTGCTTCACAAGCATCTGGCGGATGTGCCAGATGTTCAGTTTTTTTTGTTAGGCCTTGGTCAGAATCAGGCCTGTGTTTAAACCTGTTGCTCCTCCTTGGAGCCTCAACCTTGTGTTTCAAGTTTTGCAGCTGGCTCCGTTTGAGCCAATGCATTCCATAGATATTCAGGTTTTGTTTTCTTATTGCTATCTCTTCTGCTCGGAGCATCAGAGCTCTCAGTTTTGAGTATGTTTCGCATTACTTTATCTTTCATGCGGATAAGGCGGTTCTGCGTTCTAGGTTAGATTTTCTTCCTAAAGTGGTTTTGGATAGAAATTTTTATCAGGAAATTGTTGTTCCTTTTCTATGTCCTAATCCTTCTTCTCATAAGGAACATTTGTTGCACAACTTGGATGTTGTGCGTGTTTTAAAAATTCTACCTTCAGGCGACTAAGGATTTTCGCCAGTCCTCTGCCCTGTTTGTTGATTTCGCTGGAAAACATATACAGTACAACTCCAAAAATCCGGACTGCTTAGGAATTTGTCCAGTCTGTATTTTTGGATTTTCCGGATTCTCGGACATCGCTGCTAAAATACAGTACCTTGTAAATAATAAAGGAGATGTGTTAATTTTAAAAAAAAAATTAATACAGTAACTAAATAATGTACAGATTGCCTAAAATAGAGTACAGTACTGTACACATGCATATGTACATTCCTTTCTGTTACAGGTATTTCTTCGGTACATGCTGAACTGCTTGTTCACAGAATGCTACACCTGGTGATCCGCTTGTGAACCGAGCTTCTGCGATGCAGGATGGCTATTAGCAGATGTTTCCTCTGTTTTAAAACATAAAAAGAGATTTTTTTTTAGTAAATACTGCACTGTGTAAGGCATTTCATTTTTACAGTATTAAAATACAGTACAGTACTGTACCTGCATATGACATGTTTTCTTCTTCTGCTGTGCAAGGTGATCTGTTTGTGGATTGAGTGTTGTGTGTGTTTGCTGCTGCAGTTGATTGGTAGTTTGGATGGCAGATGCTTCTATTGTTTTCTGTAAATATCTTCGTATGTCACATTGTCTGCGACTTTGTAATTTCTTTGTGATAAAATTATTTTGCACCATGTGCACTTGCATGACGTCTTGGAGTGTAAAGCTATGGTTTTGTTCCACAAATTTCACAATGGTTTCCATGCATTTTTCAGCAGTAGCCCAAGATACCTTTTCAGTTTCAAGTCTGTCATCTTCTTCATCAGATTTTTCAGAAGTGTGCTCCTCTGTCTGATCTGGATTTGTGATGCTGTCAATGATTTCTTGATCAGTAAAAGTGGCTGCAATCTCAACATCATCTTCAATGCATATCCACTCTTCTAGGTCCTCTTCATAAAGTTTGCATAGAGGGTTGTCTTCCTGAGCTAATTTGACAGATTGCATGAGTTCATTCACTTCAGATGCTCTCTGCTCTACAAGGAACTCTTCAAAATCTTCATTTTCCTCACACTCTAGCTCTTCATGCATCACATTTGGCCATAACTTCCGCCACGCTCTTAAAAGAGTTACAGGCTTGACTGCGTTCCATGCAGTTAAAAGAGAAAACACTGCATCTTTTATTGTAAAGCTACATTGAAATTCTATAGAATCAACATCCTTGTTTAACATTTTCATCATAAAGTCATTTTTATAATGGCATTTGAAGTTCATAATGACTCCTTGGTCCATGGGCTGAATTAGTGATGTTACATTTGGTGGCAAGTAAGATGCAAAAATATTTCCACAATCAGACACTAATTTTGATTCATGGGGGTGAGCCCTACAGTTGTCAAGAAGCAGCAAGCACTTTGTGTTAGCAGGTTTTCCCAAATTTGTTAGGTTCTGGCGGACTGATGGAATAAAATCCGTAACAAACCAATCTTGAAAAATGTCTTTGTCCATCCAAGCATTTTTTTGAGCTTTATAAGTCACAGGGTGTCATGGATTCAATCATATTCTTGCTGGCCCTTTAATTTACCTGCTCACTCACCTTGCAAGGTTATTTAAACCTTGGACACGCCCTTCCTGTTGCTTCAGTATTGTGGTTACTAGCTGTATTCATAGATCTACTCTAGCTCTAAGGTTACCCTTCTAAGTACAGGAATAACCGTCCTAAGGCTTATACTAACTACTCCAAGAAGCTAACCCCTCTGGGTTTCACAGGATTACAACTTTATTCGGATTGTATCCATTTTCATTTAACTACTTGAAGCCTTCTGGCCGTGACTCACGATATCTTTCCCTGCTGACTTCATCTCTCCTGAACTTGGTTGCTCCGGTAGCTAGCACCGGAACCAGCAAGGGAAAAACATCAATTCAGGGAAGAACTCTCTACAGAGACATACGCTCTAAATCACTGTAAATATCCTGCACAAACTTACACATTAGCATTCCTGCTGAGCCGCTCACACACGGCCGCTTGCTGTGCATGTCTCTTCTCCCTCAGCTGTCAGCCCGGAACGCTGTGCGGCCACTCCCTCAGCCTGTCAGCTCTGAACACTGCGCGGCACACAGACGCACTGATTGACTGGCGGTCTCTACCCCCGCTCCACTGAACTTCTGTTACTGTGTAGCCGTAGCCCCTCTGAACCTGGACTTGCCGCATCATCAGAGAATTAAGAGGAACAGCTGTCTCACCTCATCCTCACATCTAGTACTAGGAGACAACAGATATTCCCTTTATTAATGTGACATCTCTCAATATTACTTACCAAGGTCCTCATTATTCTACAGTAACATTACAGGAGTGAACTAAACTCCAAGCTTGCTATCTAACCTAATTCAGAATTACTGATTAGGTCATACGAATTCAATAGCAACATACTTGCCAATAATAAAGGATACATTGTACCCACTCAGTGTGTCTTTGTTACTAGGCATACAATCCAATACTTCCGCAGTTGAGATCCATACGTACCTGACCTTACAGAATACTGAAGCCCCAAGAAGGATGGATCCAGCGGAGTTACCCCAAATCGTCTACGCCCTCTCATAGAGGGTTGATCAACTCAGTCATGGTCTCAGGGACTTACAGGCTCAAAATGTAACTCTCAGTAACATTATCAAAGACTCCATCGGCAAGCCCCCTGCACCAGAGACCCCCCCCGAACCTCAAGTCTCAATGCCAGACAAATTTCATGGAGACAGGGCCTTGTTCACTCAGTTTAAAAATTCCTGCAATTTACTATTCAGTTTAAAACCTAAAACCTATGCAACTGAGCGAGTAAAGGTTTTAACTGTAATTTCTTTTCTCAGAGGAGAGCCTCGCAAGTGGGCTGACTCTTTCTTTGAACTGGATCACCCTATACTTACATCATTAGAAGATTTCTTCAAAGAAATGGCAATCCTCTATCAAGACATTAACACCCAGCTCACAGCTGAAACCAAAATGAGATCACTAAGACAAGGGAAAAGGCATGTGGAAGAATACTTAAGTGAGTTCAAACAATATAGCAAGGATACGGAATGGAGTGAAATAGCTCTTAGGAACCAGTATCGCCTTGGCTTAAACGAAGCTCTTAAAGACGAACTCGCTCGCACAGAGCTCCCTAGGTCTTTGGATGGTCTAATCACCCTCAGTATCCAGATAGATAGAAGGCTGAGGGAGCGCAAATCTGAAAGACAAGGGTTGGATACCGTCAGTAAACCTGCTTCCTCGTACCATAAACCCATAGTTACTCAAGCAGCTGAACCAATGGACATTGGTTTCACAAAGGGACCGTTACAGCCCGAGGAAAGGAACCGCAGACGCATAAACAACCTCTGCATGTACTGCGCTTCCAATAACCACACTGTGAAGGACTGTCCTATCCTCCAAAGGCAAAAAAGACGTAAGTCTAAGCTCAAAACAACCTGTTTGACTACTAATTTAAAACAAGTTGCTTATTGTTCCTTGTCTCTTACTTTGCAGTG
This sequence comes from Bombina bombina, assembly GCF_027579735.1. NCBI lineage: Eukaryota > Metazoa > Chordata > Amphibia > Anura > Bombinatoridae > Bombina > Bombina bombina. The sequence continues at coordinate 235,709,045 of NC_069503.1, read as the reverse complement.
GGATCAGCAACAGGTACTCACTGAAGCTATCATCGACTCTGGGGCACAGTCATCCAATATCAATGCTGTTTTTGTCACTGTAAATAAAATTCCCACTGTTTTGAAAGCAAGACCCGTGTCAATTAGAGTCATTGATGGTACTACAATCAGTTCTGGTCCTATCACACATGAGACAGTTCCCATTAAGGTATCTACCTCATCAGCACATACTGAATATATCACATTCGATGTTATTAATTCTCCCATGTTCCAGGTAGTACTCGGCTTGCAATGGTTGCAGATACACCAACCCACCATTTACTGGGACCGTCTTGAAGTAGAATTCCTCTCACCGTTCTGTAAGAATACTTGTTTTATTCATCCATTGATTTGTACTCTCACCCAGAAGCAGAATTCGATTCCAGAAGATTATCATGACTACCTTGATGTGTTCAGTGAAAAGGAGGCAGAAACACTCCCCCCACACCGTCCATATGACTGCCCCATTGATCTCTTACCTGGGGCGGCTATACCGTACGGTCACATCTGTCCTCTTTCTGAGCCGGAGCTAGAACATCTAAAAAATTACTTATCTGAAAACCTGAGGAAAGGCTTCATACAACCTTCAACATCCCCTGCTGGTGCAGGCATCTTCTTCGTTAGGAATAAGGATCACTCACTTCGGCCAATTATCGACTATCGAGAACTCAACAAGCGGACGGTGAAGAACCGATACCCCCTACCGCTAATTCCTGAACTCATCGAACATCTCAGACAGGCTACCATATATACTAAATTAGACCTTCGTGGGGCCTATAATCTTGTCAGGATCCGGAAAGGGGACGAATGGCTCACGGCCTTCAGAACAAGATATGGACTCTATGAGTATAAGGTCATGCCATTCGGGCTATGCAACGCCCCAGCTACCTTTCAATATTTCATCAACGATATCTTCCGTGACCTCCTTGACATCTGCGTCGTTGTGTATTTAGATGATATCCTGATATACTCCAATAACATCACTGAACACAAGAAGCACGTCCGTTGGGTACTCACACGCCTCCGACAACACCGACTCTTTGCTAAATTGGAAAAGTGCATCTTCCACTCCTCAGAAATCACCTTCTTGGGGTACACCATTACTCCTGCAGGAATCCAGATGGATGACTCCAAAGTTGAAACTATCAAAAATTGGCCTATACCCACATCCAGAAAAGACCTGCAGAAATTTCTCGGATTTTCCAACTATTACAGGAAATTTATCAGGAATTATTCCGCTCTCACTAAACCCTTGACCACCCTTACTAGTGTCAACACTTCCTATGTCTGGACGGAAAAAACTCAGGCCATCTTCAACCATCTTAAATCGGCCTTCACCAAAGCACCAATTCTCGAATTTCCTGATCCAGACTCCCATTACGTACTGGAAGTAGATGCTTCCAATTATGCCCTTGGTTCCATTTTATCACAACGGAAAACTCCGGAGCAACCAATCCACCCTGTCGCCTACTTCTCCAGGGTTATGACACCAGCTGAATACAACTACCCTGTAGGCGAGAAAGAACTCCTAGTCATCAAGGTTTCCTTGGAACATTGGAGACATCTGTTGGAGGGCTGCAAATATCCCATTCTTATATACACGGACCACAAAAACTTGGAGTATCTCCTCACAAACCGTACTCTATCCTCCAGACAGTTGAGATGGAGCTTGTTCCTATCACGGTTCGATTTCCATATAACTTACAGACCCGGTAGCAAAAATGGGAAAGCGGATGCCCTCTCCCGGAAAGACTCCAAACCACCAACTTTTGCTACTCCCAGTACCGTCATTCCAGTTAATCAAATAATTGCCTTGTCTCCCACTTATCCGGAGGTTCTCAAGATACTTCAGAATGAAGATACCTCCATGTCTAAGAAAAATCTCAGGTTGGAACAGGACGGTCTCTATTATTACCAAGGACGACTCTATGTTCCTCCATCCTTACGAGACAATTTGTTGAACGAACATCATGACTCACCTATGGCAGGACATCTTGGAATCCATAAAACCTTTGAGCTTCTCTCACGCACCTACTGGTGGCCCTCCATGAGATCCTCGGTTAAAAAGTATGTTCAAAGCTGTCACGTATGCACCATCTCTAAGACTGAAAGGAAAGCTCCTTTCGGTCTGTTATTACCGTTACAAATTCCTGACCGTCCCTGGCAAACCATAGGAATGGATTTCATCGTAGAGCTTCCCTTGTCAAATGGTTACAACACCATACTTGTTGTAGTAGACCATCTTACTAAGATGGCCCATTTCTTGCCGTACCATGTTACCCACCTCTTCAGAACTTGCAATGTTATTTCTTAACAACATCGTGAAACTACACGGCCTTCCAGACTCTATTGTGACGGACAGGGGAAGTCAGTTCACCTCACGTTTCTGGAGACATTTATGTGAGAACATGAAGGTAGAACTTAGGTTTTCCTCTTCATTCCACCCGCAGTCCAACGGACAAACGGAGCGAATAAATCAATGGCTCGAACAATACATCCGATCTTATTGTTCCAGCCACCAGGACCAATGGGCCTCCACACTCACTATGGCAGAATATGCCTACAACAATTCTACAAGTTCAACCACTCTCAAAACACCATTCTTTTCGAATAACGCCTTCCATCCTACCTTCCAACTTCATCCACGAACTGATTCGAATTGTCCAAAACTCGATTATCTCACTAAATCCCTTCAAGATCTCTTCCTGGAGCTCAAAAACCATATAAGAGAGGCACAAACCCATCAATGTCATTACTACAACCTCCGACGACGCCAACCCCCATCCTATTGCATAGGGGATTTGGTATGGTTATCCACCAAAAACATCAAACTCAAAACCCCCAGCAAGAAATTTAGTCCAGCTTTCATAGGTCCGTATCCAATTGTTAGGATAATAAATCAAAATGCTGTCACCTTGCAATTACCGGCTAACACCAGACTACATCCTACGTTTCATGTTTCCTTATTGAAGCCATACCATGCAACTAGGATGGCCAACATCCCATCTTCCCTGGAGACTTTACTGGGAACTGACAAAGAATACGAGATTGACTGTATTCTGGACTCTCGTATCTTCAATCGGGTTTTGCAATATCTAATACACTGGAAGGGTTTCTCTGATGAGGACGATTCTTGGGAGCCTTCTTCTCATGTACATGCCCCCAGATTGGTCTCCTTGTTCCACAGGAGGAATCCAGATCGACCTAGGTTTGTAGCTACTGGGCAGCTACATTGAGGAGGGGGATATGTCATGGATTCAATCATATTCTTGCTGGCCCTTTAATTTACCTGCTCACTCACCTTGCAAGGTTATTTAAACCTTGGACACGCCCTTCCTGTTGCTTCAGTATTGTGGTTACTAGCTGTATTCATAGATCTACTCTAGCTCTAAGGTTACCCTTCTAAGTACAGGAATAACCGTCCTAAGGCTTATACTAACTACTCCAAGAAGCTAACCCCTCTGGGTTTCACAGGATTACAACTTTATTCGGATTGTATCCATTTTCATTTAACTACTTGAAGCCTTCTGGCCGTGACTCACGATATCTTTCCCTGCTGACTTCATCTCTCCTGAACTTGGTTGCTCCGGTAGCTAGCACCGGAACCAGCAAGGGAAAAACATCAATTCAGGGAAGAACTCTCTACAGAGACATACGCTCTAAATCACTGTAAATATCCTGCATGAACTTACACATTAGCATTCCTGCTGAGCCGCTCACACGCGGCCGCTTGCTGTGCATGTCTCCTCTCCCTCAGCTGTCAGCCCGGAACGCTGTGCGGCCACTCCCTCAGCCTGTCAGCTCTGAACACTGCGCGGCATACAGACGCACTGATTGACTGGCGGTCTCTACCCCCGCTCCACTGAACTTCTGTTACTGTGTAGCCGTAGCCCCTCTGAACCTGGACTTGCCGCATCATCAGAGAATTAAGAGGAACAGCTGTCTCACCTCATCCTCACATCTAGTACTAGGAGACAACAGATATTCCCTTTATTACTGTGACATCTCTCAATATTACTTACCAAGGTCCTCATTATTCTACAGTAACATTACAGGAGTGAACTAAACTCCAAGCTTGCTCTCTAACCTAATTCAGAATTACTGATTAGGTCATACGAATTTAATAGCAACATACTTGCCAATAATAAAGGATACATTGTACCCACTCAGTGTGTCTTTGTTACTAGGCATACAATCCAATACTTCCGCAGTTGAGATCCATACGTACCTGACCTTACACAGGGAGGTGCAAAACTCCTTTAAATGCCCGTGGTCGCTTATATTTGCCAATCACCAGAAGCTTAATTTTATGCTGGTGAGGACAGTAAGTCTTTCTTTATTCATCTTAAAACCTTTAGCATTTCGTTCTTGGTTTCCAGCCAGAGTTTTAGTGGGCAGAAATTTCCAGAAAACACCTGTTTCATCTGCATTGTAAATTTGATCAGGTGTGAGATCATAGTCAATGACAATTTTTTCAAATGTTGCACTATAATCTGCTGCAGCATGTGTATCAGCTGACTGCCTTTCTCCAACAACATTTAGCGGTCTAATCAGTGATGTGCAGTCACTAGAGGTAGGTGAGGCAGTGCTTCACCTCTCATATGGGCAAAAATATATATTTATTTATGGACTTTAAAAAAATAAAATAAAAAAATTGCAATTTTTTTCCCCAGCATTCTTTTTTCACAGATACATGTTGTGCAATGGAGAGGCACAAGCAGGTCTGCCCACCATTACACAACATGCTGCGCCACCTACTGGATTAAAGTGGTTAAGCTCATTGCATGTCCCATAATTTCTTATTTGAGGCAGTCCTATTTGGGCTGAACCAATCTAGTGAGAGACATTAGTCAGTGGAACTTAGGGTTGGGGCTGGATGTTAAATCATATAAAACAAAACAAAAACGGAAAAAAACTACTTTCATTTATTTTGTTGCTGTGCTGTGAAGCTGCCAGCTTTTGCTAAAGTGAAAAAGAGAGTTCTGTACTTCCCCTCTAAGTGCAGTGGAATGTGCCACTGTCACTTCCTTAATACAGACAGAGGCAGAGCAGGAAGAGATTCAGTCAATAAGCAGTGTTTAAGACACATCTTTGAAGTAAGTTCTACAGCCTTAGATTTCACTGAAAGGGATTCTGTTAGTGAAAATTATAATTTAATGAATGTGGTTTAGTATTTTTTGATTTTTTTTTACTCTTTAACAGCAGTTGAAGGATCGTTTTTGTATTTTGTTTCCTCAACCTTTACACCCACTAACTTAACAGCTTGCCTTCACTTTCTGAACTCTCTGTAGCTCTGCTGTTTTATTACTTAAAAATGCAGTGGTCTCTCTCCCTCCCCCTTGTCTCTCTCTCTCTCTCTCTCTCTCTCTCTCTCTATCTATCTATATCTATCTATCTATCTATCTATCTATCCATCTCTCTCCTTATGTGTTGTTCTCCCCATGGTCTCTCTGTCTCTCTTCCTCCCCCTCTGACTCTCTCATCCCTTATGTGTCTCTCTAACCCTCTGTGTTTGATTGTGTCTCTCTCTCTTTCTCTAACCCTCTGTGTGTGATTGTGTGCCTCTCTCTCTTTCTCTCTAACCCTCTGTGTGTGTCTCTCTCTCTCTCTCTTTCTCTCTCTCTCTAACCCTCTGTCTCTCTCTCTTTCTCTCTCTCTCTCTCTCTCTAATCCTCTGTGTGTGTGTCTCTCTCTCTCTCTTTTTCTCTCTCTCTCTCTCTAACCCTATGTGTGTGTCTCTCTCTCTCTCTAACCCTCTGTGTGTCTCTCTCTCTCTTTCTTTCTCTCTCTCTAACCCTCTGTGTGTCTCTCTCTCTCTTTCTCTCTCTCTCTTTTTCTTTCTCTCTCTCTCTCTCTCTCTCTCTCTCTTTCTCTCTCTCTCTAACCCTCTGTGTGTGTCTTTCTCTTCCTCTCTCTTTCTCTCTCTTTCTCTCTCTAACCCTCTGTGTATGTGTTTCTGTCTACCTTTTATTTATTTAATTAATGAATTGGTAGTGCCATCTGATGGTGTGGCTTTATTTAAAGGGGTGGGGTCAAGCGCCCCACCATCTTTAAATTTCACCAGCCGCCACTGGATCAAGACATTTTTATATTTACTGAATAATGAAAGAATCTATAATCATAATTTGCAGCATTAAAGTAAAAAGTATGTTTTAAACATATTTTAATGGGCATGGATTTCTAGATCTCATAATCAGAGCAAGCATTTTGTTATCTGGCAAGTGTTTCTGTTACAATCCTTTAGACTAAAATCAGATGTTTACTAAGTTGACCAGTTTTCCAAGACACCATTTAAAGGGACATGAAACCCATATGTTTTCTTTCATGATTTAGAAAGAACATGCAATTTAAATAACTTTCCAATTTACATCTAATATCTAATTGTCTTCATTCTTTTGATATCATTTGTTGAAAATCATATCTAAATATGCTCAGTAGCTGCTGATTGGTGGCTGCACATAGATACCTCATGTGATTGGCTCACCCATGTGCATTGCTGTTTCTTCAACAAAGGATATCTAAAGAATGAAGGCGTATCCAAGCCACTGCCTCACCAGCCTCTGACGTCACTGCACGTCACTGGGTCTAATACCATGACGCATTTTGAAATTCCTAAGCCATCCAATGCTAAAGTTACATTCAGAATCAATGTTCATTTGCTCCTTAAAAGATTTTGCTTTGGTGATTAGCATTGGCCCAGAAATTGCCATATCTTCTGATCGTTTAATCAAAAACCATTCATGCAAAACCTTATCAAGGTTTTCTAACTTTGGCTTATGTAAACTTTTTCTTTCTGCAATTTTTTTGTAAGGCTCAGATGAGGCTGTAAACGGTAGAATTTTATTTTTGGCATTTTTTATATCATAAATGGTAGACTTTCCAATGTCATACGTTTCCATTAGAACAGAAATACTAACTCCTGATTCAAGTTTCTTGATAATTTCAAGTTTCTCACTCAATTTTAGAGTGTTTCTCCTACGCTTCTGTTTATCCACTTTAGGAGACATTGGTACAGTATAACGGTACTGTGCAGTGTAAAGATGCTAAATACCTGCACAGGTACCGGTCATGTACTAGTTGTGGAGCTCAGATTTCGCTTGTTTCCGCACTGAATGTCCGGATTCTCGGGTTGTCCGGATTTCCGGGGTCCGGATTTTCGGAGTTGTACTGTAGATCAGAAAGTTTTGGCTATTTCTCTTTACCTCTGGTTGTGAAGTATTATTTGTTTTGCCTATAAGACTGCTAGTCAGCAGCCTCCTGAGAGACTTACAGCTCTTTTCTTAAGGGCTGTTTCCTCTTTTGGGTTTTCAAAGATGAAGTTTCTGTGGAGCAGATTTTCAAGGCTGCAACTTGGTCTTCTCTGCATACTTTTTTTTATAAATTTTGTTTCTTTTGCCTCGGCTGTGGTTTCTTTTGGGAGAAAGGTTCTTCAAGCGTTGGTGTCTTCTGTTTAAGTATGCCTGTCTTGTTTTCCCTCCCTAGTCATTTGTGTCCTCTAGCTTGGGTATTGATTCCCACTAGTAATTGATTACGTAGTGGTCTCTCCATATCTTAGGAAAGAAAACAAAATTTATGCTTACCTGATACATTTCTTTCTTTCCGGATATGGAGAGTCCACGACCCCTCCCTGTATTTAAGACATTTATTTTAACTAAATCCTCAGGTGCCTCTACACCTTGTGTTATTCCTTTTTCCTGTGGTGCTCTTTGCCTCCTTCTGCTGGCCAGGAGTGATGTTCCCACTAGTAATTGATGACGTCATGGTCTCTCCATATCCGGAAAGAAAGAAATTTATCAGGTAAGTATAAAGTTTGTTTTCGTCCCCATCACTCCACAGAGACAGCAATTGTTAAGGTTACCAATGACCTACTTACAGCAAAATCGAAAAGCCACTTCTCTCTGTTTATCCTCCTTGATCTGTCTGCAGCCTTTGATACTGTCGACCACCCTCTTTGGCTCCAAACCCTCCAATCCTTAGGCATTTGCGACACAGCTCTCTCGTGGTTCTCTTCCTATCTTTCTAACCGTACCTTTAGTGTAGCCTTCTCTGGAGCATCCTCTGCCCCGTTACCACTTTTTGTTGGGGTACCTCAAGGCTCTGTCCTTGGTTCCCTTTTCTTTTCAATCTACACGTCATCATTAGGTTCCTTAATAAAGTCCCATGGGTTTCAATATCATTTGTATGCCAATGACACCCAAATCTACCTCTCTGCACCAGACCTATCTTCTTCCTTGCTAACCCGTGTCACTAACTGTCTTTCTCATATCTCATCTTGGATGTCATCTCACTACCTTAAGCTAGCTATCTGCAAAACTGAGCTCCTTATTTTTCCCCCTTCTTCCAAAATCTCCACCCCCCATTTCTCTAACTTTTGATAACTCCATTACCCCTACCCCGCATGCCCGATGTCTTGGGGTCACACTTGACTCAGACCTTTCTTTCACTCCTCACATTCAGTCCTTGGCTACAGCCTGCCGCTTCCACTTTAAAAACATCTTTAAAATTAGACATTTCCTTACACAAGACACAACTAAGATTTGAATCCACTCTCTCATCCTTTCCCGCCTCGACTAATGCAACTCTGTCCTCTCTGGTCTCCCTAGCTGCCACCTAGCTCCTTTACAATCCATAATGAATGCATCTGCCAGGCTCATCTTCCTTACATGTCGCTCTTCATCTGCTGCACCGCTCTGCCAATCCCTTCACTAGTTTCCTCTTGCCTCCAGGATTAAACACAAAATCCTCACTGACATACAAAGTCCTCAACCCCCTACATTTCAGAACTTGTCTCTAGATACTCTACCTCCTGTCCCTTTCGCACTGCTCATGATCTCCTACTCTCCTCCTCTCTTGTTACTTCCTCACATTCCCGTTTACAGGACTTCTCCAGACTGGCTCCCATCTTGTGGGACTCCCTGCCTTGCTCCACAAGACTCACTCCTAGTTTTAACAACTTCAAGCGCTCCCTTAAGACTCTACTATTCAGGGATGCATACAACCTACACTAACCTTTACTAACTTCATTGCTTTCTCCTTGAACCCCTTAGAATGTAAGCCTATGAGCCCAGCTGTTTGTAGATCGCCTTCATATGGGCCGACTACAACAGTGCAACTCTCGGCAGAGCCCTCTACCCATTTGATCCCTGTAAATGTTATCTTGTATATCGCCTATGTTTATAGTGCTGCAGAATCTGTTGGCACTCTTCAAATACCTGATAATAATAAAATAATAATAATATGTTGGAGAGAGACCCTGTGTATTGCCCAGCATTCATGTATTTGTGGCCCTGTATGTTAGTGTGACCCTGAAGATCGATGCCTGTATGTGTGAGTGTGACCTTTGTGATCTTGATGTGTCCCTTGGCATATTGGCTCACTGCAAGTGTCCCTGCATTCTGTAAATGTGGCCCTGTGTATCAAAGGCATCATAAAAAACAAAATATCCAGCACAAGTGTACAATCAAAGAGTGCAAAAGCTACCTTCCCAGGTCTCCGCGCCACAGCCCTAATACAGATATGTATGAAAAAAGTGAGTAGCAGCACACAAAAATCTTCAGACACAAAAAATCAATTATGTCAACCTATAAGATTGTGGCACTGTTTAAAATATTTTTTCCTTTGACACCATGAACAAGTATTTTAAGGCTAGGAATTGGGGAATGGGCAAAAATCATTTATATTATACAACTATAAGAGTAAAAAAAAAAAAGGTGTAAAATCGCCTTTGATTTAGTAGGATAGCAAAATTTGCATTATTTTACAGTCCAGGAACACAACCATTGAGAAGCCTCTTGAGATTTTTTTATCTTATCTCCTCTTTTGTGGTAATTTATGTAATGATAAAAATAAGCTCCCATTTACTGTGTAGAATGTAACAGAGTTGGACTTCTAGATTATGCATTTCAACCTCATTTGGAGAAACTAGCGGCTAGATTACGAGTTGTGCGTTAGGGTAAAAAAGCAGCGTTAAGAGGTCCTAACGCTGCTTTTTTTACGCCCTCTGGTATTACGAGTCTTGCAGGTTTAGGGGCACCGCACACTTTTTTAGCCTTACCGCAAAACAACTTACGTAAACTTCGTAAAGTCTTTTTTCTATGGGACTTCCATAGCGCCGGTATTACGAGTCTGTCCTGGGAGGCCATAAAGTGAGCGGTACACCCTACCCTTTCAAGAGTCCTAACGCATTTAAAAGTCAGTAGTTAAGAGTTTTATGGTACAACGCCGTAACATAAAACTCATAACTAAAGTGCTAAAAAGTACACCAACACCCATAAACTACCTATTAACCCCTAAACCGAGGCCCTCCCGCATCGCAAACACTATAATAAAATTATTAACCCCTAATCTGCCGCTTCGGACATCGCCGCAACTATAATAAACATATTAACCCCTAAACCACCGCACTCCTGCCTCGCAAACATTAGTTAAATATTGTTAACCCCTAATCTGCCGTCCCTAACATCCCCGCCACCTACCTACATTTATTAACTGCTAATCTGCCACCCCCAACGTCGCTGCCACTATACTAAATGTATTAACCCCTAAACCAAAGTCTAACCCTAACACCCTCTAACTTAAATATAATTACAATAAATCTTGATAAAAATTAATATTATTACCTAAATAATTCCTATTTAAAACTAAATACTTACCGATAAAATAAACTCTAAGCTAGCTACAATATAACTAATAGTTACATTGTAGCTAGCTTAAGGTTTATTTTTATTTTACAGGCAAGTTTGTATTTATTTTAACTAGGTAGAATAGTTAATAAATAGTTAACTATTTACTAGCTACCTAGCTAAAATAAATACAAATTTACCTGTAAAATAAAACCTAACCTAAGTTACAATAACACCTAACCTAACCCTACAATTAAATAAATTAACTAAATTAAAAACAATTAAATTAAATTGGCTAAAGTACAAAAAAAACAAATACTAAATTACAGAAAATAATAAACAAATGACAAGATATTAAACTAATTACACCTAATCTAATAGCCCTATCAAAATAAAAAAGCCTCCCCCAAAATAAAAAAACCCTAGCCTAAACTAAACTATCAATAGCCCTTAAACTATCAATAGCCCTTAAAGGGCCTTTTGCGGGGCATTGCCCCAAAGAAATCAGCTCTTTTACCTGTAAAAAAAAATACAAACAACCCCCCCAACAGTAAAACCCACCACCCACACAACCAACCCCCCAAATAAAATACTATCTAAAAAACCTAAGCTCCCCCTTGCCCTGAAAAGGGCATTTGGATGGGCATTGCCCTTAAAAGGGCAGTTAGCTCTATTGCAGGCCCAAACCCTAACCTAAAAATAAAACCCACCCAATACACCCTTAAAAAAAACCTAACACTAACCCCCTGAAGATCGACTTACAGTTCTGAAGACTGGACATCCATCCTCAAGGAAGCGGCAGAAGTCTTCATCCAAGCCGGGCCGCAGTCCTCAACGAAGCCTGGAGAAGTCTTCATCCAAGCCGGGCGAAGTGGACCTCCAGATGGGCAGAAGTCTTCATCCAGACAGCATCTCCAATCTTCATCCATCTGACGCAGAGCGGGTCCATCTTCAACACATCCGACGTGGAGCATCCTCTTCATCCGGAGTCTTCTTATTGCATGAAGGTACCTTTAAAGGGACATTAAACCCCAAAAATGTCTTTCATGATTCAGATAGAGAAAACAATTTTAAACAACATTCCAATTTACTTCTATTATCTAATTTGCATAATTCTTTAGATATCCTTTGCTGAAGAAATAGCAATGCACATGGGTGAGCCAATCACAAGAGGCATCTGTGTGCAGCCACCAATCAGAAGCTACTGAGCCTATCTAGATATGCTTTCCGGCAAGGAATATTAAAAGAGTGAAGCAAATTAGATAATAGAAGTAAATTAGATAGTTGCTTAAAATTCCTGTCTCTTTCTAAATCATGGGGAAATTTTTTGGGTTTAATGTCCCTTTAAGTGACGTCATCCAAGATGGCGTCCCTTAGATTCCGATTGGCTGATAGAATTCTATCAGCCAATCGGAATTAAGGTACAAAAAATCCTATTGGCTGATGCAATCAGCCAATAGGATTGAAGTTCAATCCTATTGGCTGATCCAATTGGCTGATTGCATCAGCCAATAGGATTTTTTTCTACCTTAATTCTGATTGGCTGATAGAATTCTATCAGCCAATCGGAATCTAAGGGACGCCATCTTGGATGACGTCACTTAAAGGTAACTTCATTCAGTAAGAAGACTCCGGATGAAGAGGATGCTCCACGTCGGATGTCTTGAAGATGGACCCAATTCGCGTCGGATGGATGAAGATAGAAGATGCCGTCTGGATGAAGACTTCTACCCGTCTGGAGGACCACTTCGCCCGGCTTGGATGAAGACTTCTCCCAGCTTCGTTGAGGACTTCGGCCCGGCTTGGATGAAGACTTCTGCCGCTTCCTTGAGGATGGATGTCCGGTCTTCAGAACTGTAAGTCGATCTTCAGGGGGTTAGTGTTAGGTTTTTTTTAAGGGTGTATTGGGTTGGTTTTATTTTTAGGTTAGGGTTGGGCCTGAAATAGAGCTAACTGCCCTTTTAAGGGCAATGCCCATCCAAATGCCCTTTTCAGGGCAATGGGGAGCTTAGTTTTTTTAGATAGTATTTTATTTGGGGGGTTGGTTGTGTGGGTGGTGGGTTTTACTGTTGGGGGGGTTGTTTGTATTTTTTTTTTACAGGTAAAAGAGCTGATTTCTTTGGGGCAATGCCCCACAAAAGGCCCTTTTAAGGGCTATTGATAGTTTAGTTTAGGCTAGGGTTTTTTTTTATTTTGGGGGGGCTTTTTTTTATTTTGATAGGGCTATTAGATTAGGTGTACTTAGTTTACGTATCTTGTAATTTGTTTATTATTTTCTGTAATTTAGTGTTTGTTTGTTTTTGTACTTTAGCTAATTTAATTTATTTAATTGTTTTTAATTTAGCTAATTTATTTAATTGTAGGGTTAGATTAGGTGTTATTGTAACTTATGTTAGGTTTTATTGTACAGGTAAATTTGTATTTATTTTAGCTAGGTAGCTAGTAAATAGTAAAATAAATACAAACTTGCCTGTAAAATAAAAATAAACCCTAAGCTAGCTACAATGTAACTATTAGTTATATTGTAGCTACCTTAGGGTTTATTTTATAGGTAAGTATTTAGTTTTAAATAGGAATTATTTAGGTAATAATATTAATTTTTATAAAGATTAATTGTAATTATAATAAAGTTAGGGGGTGTTAGGGTTAGGGTTAGACTTAGGTTTATGGGTTAATACATTTAGTATAGTGGC